>NC_089769.1:28907122-28947122 GCF_040412425.1 Macrobrachium rosenbergii
TGCAAAAATGGAAATATACCAGTCACCAAAAATATACCTAAAGATTATATCAATCTTTAGAAAACGCTGTTAAGGCACTAGGACTTATTCAAAATAATAATTCTCTTTTACCAAGAATATCACTTTAAGTCTTAACAATACAAAACTCAGTAATCACCACATTACCTTTTGTAATTATTACTCTATTACACATCTCCTCAACACTTGCACAAAACAATATTCCTGATCACCTTCTACAAAATTAACACACTCCTGGGGTGAGTTTAACAGAGCTTTTACATATAGTGACCATTCAGTATATATAATGGGAGTATTGAGAGAGAGAGAGAGAGAGAGAGAGAGAGAGAGAGAGAGAGAGAGAGAGAGAGATGCTTCTTCTTAGGGACCCCTCTAGTAGTCCTGTCTTTGGAAAAGCACTGTGCTTATAACTTTCCAACAGGCCTTCCAGAATACATGATCATAGGGTATGCATACATTCACACAAGTATACATACATTCATACATACATGTATGAAATACATACACAGCTGAGTTTTGTTGCCTGACCTCTTATCTACATGATGGACATTTCCTGTTCAGGGCTAAACAGAAAAAGATATTTTAAACCAAATTCTTGGGAGATTTACACAGCTGAGCAAACAAACTGAAATGTTTTCAGAGCCAAATTTCGGTGGTTGACAGCTCAACTCCACTTATCTTACTGTTCCTCATTCTCTCTTTCTCAGATTACAAACAGAATAGGCACAGACACAGCTAATAACGATATGTTAAGCATACAGAACAAATATATAATAGGGAACTCGCCGATTGGGTGGCAGCTCATCACGATAATACAAGAGGGTTCTTTTTCCTCAGTGCGAGTTACTGGCACCTGTGCAAATATGGAGGCAAGCTCTTTACCCTCTCTCTCCACAAACAGGATGTGGTGACCTGATAAGAATCCATCTTTCAAATATTAAACAAAGGGAAAAATATTCCAAAGCATTGTAAGCTTACATGATATACAATTTATCTGCAAGAAAAACACATTTTAAAAATCACGTCTTCACAATAAATGACGAATCTGTAAGCAAAACATCAAAATTTTCACAGAGACATATAAACATTTATAAAACAGTTATATATATACTATAAAACCTTATAATATTCCTCCCCCCAAAAGATTAATTATCCCAGGTTCGAATCGGTGGATTCGGTATGGGATAAATAATCTGCAACGATGTTATCTTTCCCCGTTATATGCTTTACCTTTACATTGTACGGTTGTAAACACAAAGACCACCTTGTCAATCGTTGATTGTGATTCTACATCTTATTGATAAATGTTATAGGACTGTGGTCAGATAACATTGAAATTTTTTCACTATTGGGTTGGTTCACATACACTTCAAACTTTTTCAAGGCTGTAATTAATGCCAAAGTCTCCTTTTCAATTGTAGAATAATTCTTTTGATGTTTCTTCAGCTTTGATGACATGAAGCACACAGGATGCATAATTTGATATTCATCTTCCTGAAGAAGAATAGCTCCAATTCCGCTATCAGAGGCGTCAACTTGTAACACAAACCTTTTATTGAAATCTGGAGCCTGCAGCACTAGTTTCGAAGTCAAAATAGCTTTAACTTTCTCAAAAGACTCTTGACATTCTGGGGTCCAAACAAACTTGATTTTTGGACTTGTTAAGTCAGTTAACAGAGCTACCACAGCAGAGAAGTTTGGACAAAAGCGGAGATAAAATCCAGCCATGCCCAAAAATCTTTGTAGTTGTTTTCTGGTACTAGGAGGAGCAGCTTTACAGATACCCTCTACATTAGCGTCAAGAGGAGTGAGAAGGCCTTTTCCAACTTCGAACCCTAGATACTGACCAGTTGCTTTCCCTAGTTCCCTGCAAGGATTTTCAACAGACCTCTCACGTTTCGACCGAAAATCATTTCATTTGGCGAACATCCCATACTTTCTTGATAAGCATTTCTTACCTCAAATAACATTAAGGGTAAACTAACATCCCATTCTCTTCCCGACTCATAACAGTATTTGGTTAACATACTTTTCAAAGTTTGGTGGAACCTCTCTAAAGCTCTTTGAGTCTCTGGGTGATAAGCAGTAGATAACTGTTGTTTCACTCCTAGCAAATTCAGCACATCTTGGAATAATTTTGAGGTAAAGTTTGTTCCTCTATCGTTCTGTACAATTTCTGGAATTCCAAATTTGGGAAAAAAATTCCACCAACTTCTCAGCTATTACCTTTGCACTTATACTTCTTATAGGAATTGCCTCTGGATATCTTGTTACGGGACACATTAACGTCAACAGATATTCATGTCCTTTCTTCGTTTTTGGGAGCGGACCAACCACATCTATTATCACCTTGCTAAAGGGTTCTCTTCTAACTTTTATTGGTTGTAGGGGAGCTTTTTGAATAGTTTCATTTGGTTTTCCAGCTATTTGGCATGTGTGACACTCCCTACAAAATTTGCTGACATCCTTGTGTAGTCCAGGCCAAAAGAAATACTTCATAACCTTCTCAACAGTCTTCCTGATTCCCATATGTCCAGCTTCGTGCGCTACTGTTACCACTTGCTTCCTCAATGGTTATGGAATCAAAATTTTATGATATTCGCCCCATTCAGCATTTCCTAGTATATCTACAGGTCGATGCTTCCTCATTAGCAATCCATCCCTTAGATAATAACAGGTAGAAGTTTGTTGCATTTCTTCTGGTTCAACAACTCTGAAGAACAGTTCAGCCAAGGTTGTAGCCCTCTTCTGTAATTCCACTAATTTTTCTCTAGTCACTTGACTAACTTCAAGGGTTGAACTCTCAATATCTGTTAATTTTGCTTCAGTAATTTCACTACTGTCTTCAGGAACATTTTGACTACCCGGAGTCTCTTTACCAACAATAGGATTTTCTTCTTCTGCAAGAATCTCTTCAGTACTGACATTAGGGGAAATTTCACCTTCCTGAAACAGCTCCTCTAGGCTCAAAGATCCTTCTGGTACAGGTAAATCTTCAGTTTCTTCACTTCTATGCTCAACTCTCTTCATGCTCGTGGTAGTTACACAACTTGGAGATAGGTGAGGCTTTTTCTTCTCTAATTCTGTTGAAGGACTAATCCTTAATGGTTTGTCTGTCACTACAGGACAAGGAATGAAGGGAACACCACCAACTTCATTACCCAGTAAAACATGCACACCTTCAACAGCTAGTGAGTCCTTTACTGCAAAATCGATATTTCCTGTCACTAATTCACATGACAAATGCAAGCGGCATATAGGAGTTACTTCCTCTCCTCCTATACCTTTTAAGATAACTGAATCTCCGGTAAGATTCTTCTCCAACTGCGGGTGAGCACCTCGAATTGCCACACTGTACTTCCTGTATCACGTAATATCTTCACTGGTACCTGTAGACTCAAAGAAGGGGTTGTCAGCATATCTTCATAGATATATGGCTTAAAAGCCTCCTCACTGTTCAGCCACTCACTACTGGAATTTGCACTTCCACTAGTTGCTAAGCACTCTGCTTGTCTGATTCTATTTTG
Organism: Macrobrachium rosenbergii; assembly: GCF_040412425.1. Taxonomy (NCBI): domain Eukaryota; kingdom Metazoa; phylum Arthropoda; class Malacostraca; order Decapoda; family Palaemonidae; genus Macrobrachium; species Macrobrachium rosenbergii. The sequence continues at coordinate 28,910,668 of NC_089769.1, forward strand.
TCCCACATTGTTCCTCGTAGTTGGCTATACCGGGTTAGCCCTTGTCACCTGTCCAACTGGTTTAGTCTGCTGATACACTTTATAGCAGTCTCGACTATAATGCCCTACTCTTCCACACTTGTTGCAAATAACATTAATTTTCTGCACTTGTCTTTAGAATAGACTAGAAGGGGCGGGTTTAGCATTCCACTGCTGTGGGGTATATCCTGGTTTGGCACTGGTATAATTATTAGAGGGGTTTCTCACAGCACTGTTCTTAAAATTCGACTGAGACCTATAACCTGTAAATTGTTGGTTCTGGTACCTGCCATTATAATTCGTTTTGCTGGAAATTATATTATAATCCTCGCTCAGAGTAGCAGCTTTATCAAGTTTCTTCACCTCTCTCTCTCTTAAATAATATCTTATATGTTCAGGAATTCCCCTTAGATATTGCTCTAAGACCACTAATTCTTCAAGTTCGTCCATAGACTTAACTTTAGTCGCCTCCAGCCATCGTTTAAAACATCTCCTGACTTTACAGGCATATTCCAAGAAAGTTATCTTGTCATCCTTCTTCAAAGATCTAAATCTTTCATTGTAATATTCAGGGGTCATCTGGTAAACCAGTAGCACATTGTGTTTGAGTACCTGGTACTCTTTACACTGATTAGCTGATAAGGCTAAGTAAGACTTCTTCCTTTACCAATGAGAACACTTTGTAACAAAACTGACCATTTATCCTCTGGCCATCCCATACCTGAAGCCACTTTTTCAAAGTGATAAAAAAATTCATCTGGGGCTTCTTCTGTAAATTTTGGAATCAACTTCTGTACTCTTGCTACATCAAACACAGGGTCTGTGTTACCTTGTATATAGTTTTATGGGTTTACAGGCAGTAAGGATCGAGCTCTGATTAACTCCAACTCCCTTTCATGTTTTGCCTTTTCTCTTTCTTCTTCTTCTCGTCTCTTTTCTCTTTCGTCTTCTTCTCGCCTCCTTGCTCTATCTCTTTCCTCCCTTTCTTTATCTCTTTCTTCTTTTGCTTTATCTCTTTCTTCTTTTTCTTTATCAGCCTGTATCTGCAGTCTAAGTAAGTTTTCTTCTGACTCTAACACCTTCATTCTACTCCAAAATTCTTCTGAGTCTAACCTCCTAAATTCTGCCTGTACATCACCGTTCTCATTCTCTTGCCTTGCCTTATTTGAGAATTCTATCTCAGCTGCATTGAACAATTCATATGCCTCCTCTAACTCTCCATCTACTTTACTATAGAGCTTATTATATATATGATTATATATACATAATTTGTGCCTCAATCATATCAAAAGTAACATTATATATACATGTTATATGCTAAGCGAGTCCACTGTCCCTTAGTCAGGTGAAATTAGATAACTTTCTGATGGTTGAGCTGCCATAAATTCCTGAACTTCAAACCAAGCCATTTTTTCTAGTTTACTCAACAAGAAGGGTTTACAATTCACTTCAAAACAATTATATGGTTATTCTCCTACCAAAAATATATTCCTAACACCACCAGTATAAATCATAAACCATAGTGATATTCTGTTTTAGTTCTCCTAGACGTTGGGCACCAGTTAATTTAATTTCCCTAGTCTTCTGGACCTAACAAATCTTTTGATTTCTTTGTTGGTCTGGCCACCAAATCTTTTGTCACGAAGTGATCTTGCACCTAGTTATTACACAAATAATAATACCATTTTTCTTGATTGCTGTCATCGACCAGATTTTTGAAACCTCATAACAAAGAGTGCAACTGAATCTCTAAAGGTACAATGATCCCATAAAACTTATCTTATCACTTGAGAAAATTAATGTACGTCTTTATGGTTATGGATGAGGCAACAATTATTTGTTCTCTATCCAGACTAGTGGAATATGGGTTTCACTTCAACCAGCACTGTAACTGTCTCTCTGGTTCTAATTTTACCTAGATAAGTCTCAGGTGAACAAACATTTACATCACTTACCTTGTGTACATTCATTAATGTCTCTAATTACTGGTGGTCAAAATGAAACACTATGTTTTAAAGACTTTAAACAAACAGGTTTATTTCTAAGTTCAAAAGTTATATGTAAAGTTCACAATCTCAAAAAATTTACCATTAATTGACAACAGTGTAAGATTTAAGTATTTCTTAATCAAGTTTAATTCACAAAAACTTTAATTTATTAAATCAATTTGGTTAGGTAAGAATCTTTTAACTATCAATCAATTGACCAAGTATATACCTGACTAACCATTATAAACAGTCACCAAAATATTACTGACTGTAATCCACATACACATTCTCCAACATCTCAATAACAGGTAGGCACTAACAAAATGTTAAGAGATCACCAGTAAAACACAGTAACAATAAAATTATAATAATGTGATAGGACAGACATATAAGAATGTGATATGCAAAAATGGAAATATACCAATCACCAAAAATGTGCCTAAAGATTATATCAATTGTTAGGAAACACGGTTAAGGCACTAAGACTTATTCAAAATAATAATTCTCTTTTACCAATATCACTTTAAGTCTTAACAATACAAAACTCAGTAATCACCACATTACCTTTTGTAATTATTACACTATTACACATCTCCTCAACACTTGCATAAAAACAATATTCCTGATCACCTTCTACAAAATTAACACACTCCTGGGGTGAGTTTAACAGAGCATTTTTACAAACAGTGTCTTCAGTATTATAATGGGAGTATTCTGGTAGAGAGAGTGAAAAGAGAGTTTCTTGGGATTTCCTCTAGCAGACTGATTGTGTTTGGAAAAGCACCATGTTATAACTCTCAACAGGCCTTCCAGAATTATGATACATTAGGGTATTTCCGCAACATTCACACAAGTAAAACATTCATACATACATGTATCAAACACATACATGGCTGGGTTTTGAGCCCATGCCTGACCTCTTATCTACATGATGGACATTTCCTGTTCAGGGCTAAACAGAAAAGATATTTTAAACCAAATTCTTGGGAGATTTACACAGCTGAGCAAACAAACAGAAATGCTTTTAGAGCCAATTTCGGTGGTTGACAGGTGGATGATCAACTCCACTTATCATACTGTTCCTCATTCTCTCTTTCTCAGATTCTGAACAGAATAGGCTGACGGACAGACACAGCTAGTAACAATGGGTTTCATACAGAACAAATATATAATAGAACTACCGATTTTGACAGATCTCACGATAATACAAGAGGGTTCTTCTTTCAGCGTAAGTTAACCTGTGTGTTGGAGGCAAGCTTTTTACCCCCTCTCCACAAACAGGATGTTTGATTGATAAGAATCCATCGTTCAAATATGAAACAAAGAATAAAAACAGCTGGGCTTTGTAAGCTCATGATATACAATTTATCTGCAAAAAAAGGATTAAAAAATCACGTCTTCACAATAAATGAACAAATTTTCGGTCAAAACATTTTTTTTCCAGAGACATATAAGCTTTTATAAAAACAATTATAATATATATATATATATATACATATATCTCTAAATATATATATATATATATATATATATATATATATATATATATACATATATATACATATCAAAACAATTGCGCTATATATTTATATAAATATATGATAAGATGTTTGAACTGTTGATCGATATAGTGGTTTATATATATGCGACTATATCAAGAGATGAAAATTTCCGGATATTGAGGTCAATATCTGTTTTTACATTTACACACACATATATATATACACACACACACACATATATATATATATATATATATATATATATATATATATATATATATATATATATATATATATATAAATATATATATATATATAATATATATATATAATAAATGAATATATATATAAATAAATATATCACAAGCCATAAAAACTTAAATATATCATTAATATATATATATAGATATATATATATATATATATATATATATATATATATATATATATATATATATATATATATATATATATCTATATATATATATACATATATCATATATATATATATTGATATATATATATAATATAAATAAAATTCTATTATATATCTGACATATATCATAGAGAGATAGAGAGAGAGAGAGAGAGAGAGAGATATATATGAATGTTAGGGAACATCATGTGCTGATGTTCCATACCCGTAACGCCACATGATAAGCTGCCACTTAATACCTTCTGGCCCCTAAATAACAGGAAAGAGGTAATAATTTTCACCAATTGCTGTCTAGCCAATTTTTTGCCGAAGAATTCTAGCGGCCTGTCTAAACGGGCGATCTGTTTATCAGGTATCTCCGGAATTTGAGGAGTTGTTTGGCGGTATTTATGGGTGTTGAAACATATATATGCTGTCCTGATCTTTCGACGTATTCCACCAGTCTATTCTCTGAGTATGAGGAACGAGTGGTATTGTAATCCCATTCTTTATATATAAATATATATATACTGTATATATACACTGAGGATGTGAGGTCTTTTTCTAAACATCCACTGAAGACTAGGCGGTATTCTGTCGCTGTGTAGCACCCGTCCGGTCACCTCTTTCCACACTTACTGCCAGGAAATCTGTAATCCTGGAATTACAGTTGGCATTTATAAACAGCATTCGTAATATATAAAGAATAGACTAAGCTAATAGCGTTTTAAAAAGATATATTCATAATGGCTGAAGAATATAGCTCTTAAATTATAGATTATTTTGTTACCATTTAATCATCACCGCTTAAGAATAGACTATTAGCTTTTTAAAAGACATATTCATAAACACCAAAGAAATAGAATGCTATTTTGCCGTATGAGAAAGATTTTTCTTAAAGGCTAGAGAACAGATTATTCTTTTACCATTTTTAAATAAATGCCCCCACCTCATAAAGCTTGGCGATACGCTGTGCTAATCCCTCATAATTGAAGGTATGTTTACCGGGGCCTAGGTCGAAACTAGGTGCGACGTTCGCTTTTCAAGATGCGAAAATAGTTAACAGCTTCACTACTATTCTCAGTTATAGGGAAGAATATATCATATCCCTCCCTAGCCCTTCGTACATAATCCCCTCCCATCCCCTCCCCTTGAAAATCCCCTTCAGGAGAAGTGTGATAGGTGACACAACGCCCATGAAGATGGAACGTAATAAATAACAGTCTATATCGGAGCTTCTTCCCCGTGGGGGTGATACGATGGCCAGTCGTGGCCATGACGAGACGGAATTTCATTGGGTGTCTTCCTGGAGAAGGAGGAGGAGGTAGATAGGATATATATTATAGAGAGGAAGTAGGTGGGGATGTATGGAGGAGGGGGAAGAAGATGGGGAGGAAGGAAAGATGGAAAGAGATAAAGAGGCAGAAAAAGAAAAGGGTTGGAGGGCGAGACAAAGGATAGGAAGAGGAAGATATAGGAAGAAGAGGAATGGGAAGAAAATATATGGATGAGGAATAGAAATGGGAAGAAAATATATGAGTGTGTGAAGAGAGAGAGAGAGAGAGAGAGAGAGAGAGAGAGAAGAGAGAGAGAGAGAGAGAGAGAGAGAGAGATCAAAATGAAAAGTATGAGGATGGAAAGGAGGCACATGAAGAAATGTTTACAGGAGAAGAAAATAAAAGCAGGATTAAGGAGGAATGAAATAGAATAAGGAAGAAAAATAGAGGAATTTATGAAAAAAAGAGAGGAGAAACAGAGGAGGAGGAGGAGGAGGAGGAGGGATAGGGGAGGAAGGTTCAAACAACATGTGGTACAGACGAATTTGGCTGTCATATTATACTGAGTGTGATGACTACTGAAAGATATTCTCAGTATTTATGAAAACAGTAATACTCGTTATGAAACACTTATATTTAATGCTCTTATCATACTGGATTTATTATGTAATAACTGTAGGATATATAATTTTATTCTAGTATAAGTAAATGACGGCAATATATATATATATATTTATAATAAGTAAAATATTTCCATTGCCATGTTTGTTCTAAAAGCACTTTATAGAATTATAATTTAAAATATCAAATGTTATAACAGGAATTTATTTGATAATAAGTACAACAAAGTTGTTTATTGAAACGTCAAATGCCAAACCTTATTCTCTCCTGAGCTGCAAATGTTTCTTATAACCAAGTGATGTCTTTATTTACTGATTATATATAAATCACGATGTGTTATATTCCACCATCTATTCTATGACCTATTACATATATAAAATGATTTTGAACACTTCCTTTTTGACATATAAATTATATATACTGCACTATACCAAATGAGACAAGTTTTAAATTGCCATTATCATATATATCCATATATAGATATATATATATATATATAAATGACTCATATATAATACTGTATGTATAAATTTTACCAGTGCATTGTTTTTTCATAACAAAAGTTCATTAATATATGCTAATCTATATAGTGTTTTTTCTTTGATAACCTATAAGAAATAGTATATGACTGTCTTTAAAAAATAGTAGGCTTATGCTGAATCTGTGCAAGATTTTTTTTTAATAAATTATTGAAATAAATTTCGTAATTGGTTACCTGCCATTGGATCTGGGCCAAGACATGGTATTCTAGGAAAGGTTTGTTCTCATCGTTTTACACTCACCCTAAAGTTTTCCTTATAACCTATAAAAATATATATATACTATCAATATAAATTTTCTACATAACCTATATACGCTACTAATTCCGTTCTGATATTGGAGAGGCAATACACAAACAACTGCGAGGATCAAGTACACAAACGCTGGACAACCAAGCCTACTCAAGTCATAAGTCAGACGACAACTCACTGCAGTAAAATCAAGCTTTGTCGTCGTATTCAAATATTATAATAATATGAAAAATAGTAATCACTAATTAGAATACCACTAATTTGAATGGTAATTCTAAGCCAGCTGTCCGCGATGAGGTAGCCTATGGCAGTTGACGTTTTTCTCTATAACTTTGCCTGCTGAACAAGAATTTCAAGTAAAATTTTGTCGGTCGGCTGTAACTAAAGCATAATTGACCCTTGAAGACTGCATGCCGGTACCGTGGGTCCCCCTGCACCAGTGCATACAGCTCAAGGGCACATTACAGTTTAGCTGCAGCCAACGGGCAAAATGTTACCCTAGACTCATGTAAAGCAAGCAAAACAACACTGAAAAACGTCAACTGCCACAGGCTACCTCAACTGCATACTAACCGTTGCTTGAGATTGGGATATACGGCAAACAGTAAACAAAGCTGTCATCTTGTTACGTAATACTGTGGAGCCATATGTTCAGCAGGGGAAGGTGGGGTACTGATCAAAAGGTATTGAGTTGGTAAGTTTTTCGTAGGACTGTTATTAGAAACATGGCAGGTAAATAACATTTACCCAAAAATAATAACACTCCTACATGTTCGGTTTTTAAAACCATTTACACCAAAATACAGGTGACTTTTTAACTAACTGATAATAAAGGATAGTTTAGGAACCGTTCTTTTGGGGGTGGAGGGTTCAATGAAAGTGTGAGTAGATAGTTTTTACGAACACGTCGTTTTTGGAGCCTTGTTTTTGGGTCATCAAAGTGTATTTTAAAATATCGTCTCAAGCCACATTTACCCGGCAAAGTTGAAACTGTAATACGGTTTTAGTAGGCGAATTTGAGTTCCTCCACCCCTTCTCAATTAGTATTTGTATGAGCACCGGTTACTGGGTCCACAAAGTTCATGGAGTGATTGACTTTAAGTTCACGTAATAACGTTCATTGTCCTTCAGGCAGACATAATCTCTCCAGCAATCGGATACAATAGTTGTCCCCGGTACAATGTAGTATTATGATGACTTTAATCCAAAGGGTATTTCTGGGTCAACTGGCACCTTCATTAAAACTGTCTGGTCAGCCTGCAGACACAGCCAAAACCCATTTTTTGGCCTTCAGTGACCCTACCTACATTGTACTTCCGCCTTGCCAAAGTCTTTTCGTCAATCTCAACAGTTCACGGGTGATTTACTATTGGTTTGCTTCTGCCAGATACACCAATTGTATTTTTGTTTTTGACTTGAAACCAAAAATTTGGATAGGGAAGTAAATAAAGGTTGATCACAAAACCATCCACTGAAAAAATTAAACCCCAGAAAAACTTAGTCATTAATAGCTACGTGGCTCAAACCTAGTTCTGTCCTCACAACCCTATAATTAAAGAAGTCACTAACATAGATGTAAGTGAAGAAGAGGAAAGTCTCAACATCCATGAGGGACCCAGAAAACCAGGTGCCCTTAAACAATGAGAGGTAGTAATTACACCTTCTCTTCTTCTGCTTCTGGTGGTAATATGTAGCAGACCTGTCGCACGTTTATTAAAAGTAAGGGAAAGAAGCAAATTACTTTTACAACCCTCGAAAAATGAAAATATAATGAACGTAGAGAGGGGGGGGTAGCTAATGGTATAGCTGTTTAAGGAATATTTTAGCCTACTTTAGTTTTGAAAACTGCATGAAGGTTAGGTGTAAAAATCAACAAGTAGGTGTCACTTGTGACCTGAATTTTTTTTTTGCAGGTCAGGCCCACACTCCTTACCACAGTGAGGGCAAAAGGCCTGTTTCCTCAAAAGGCCATGGTCTTGGGAGAATTGTATTGGGCACTCATAATGGCCTGAATAATAGGAAGAGAAATCCTTATAACTAAGGTAGCAATTGACACAGGTAAGTGGCAAATTGTCCTAAGTTACTGGCTCAGAGGAGCGTGAGGTTCCGGGGGCGACGTCCGCCATTGTGCTGGGTTGATGAGTGAGTAAGCTGTGCTGGTGAACTGCATGGAACAGGGTAGGAAGGATAAAGATGGTGGGGGCTAAAAGTGTATTTCTACTTTCAGTTTTGGGGTAACTGGAACGGATTAATTGAACGTTTATCCGCATTTTAAAATCTTGTCTTTGTATGCTCTGGCAAGAGGTAATGTTCTTGCACTGAAGCCAAACAGGGCTTACAAAAATGTAAAAAAAGGTTTCTGTTAATATCACTGAGAGAAAGGGGTAGCGAAACGTCCTGTAAGACCCTTCTCCTCCTACCCATGTACATGTTTCAGGCATCTGCCGACAAAGGTAAAGTAATTTTGGAAGTTATTTATGGTAAAATCATGTTGTGAGGAGACGTCAATACATTTATGAAATGAAAAGTACTAGAAGAAGGTTACAGGCACAAGTTACAACGAATAGGAAACGGTTATAAAACAATTGAGCAAAAGGAATATATGTAACTGATTGTCATGATCAAATTCTCCAGATGTCAGGTGAAACATAATGTTTTTTTTTCTTCGTGATTGATTTTCTTCTGTTCCTGAAAATGAGACCAAATTTCCTCAGTTGGTTATTGGATGAACAGCTCCCTGTAAGAACGATGCTGATTGGCCTGGAATCAGCAGTAGTTTTGTTCTTTTTTATTTGCAAAGGCTCGTTAGCCTTTGATTTTTGTTGTTTTTCATGTTTAGTTTTCCCAAGTTATTTATCACATATAGAATGGTTTCCCAAGGTCCCCCCAGCCATTCCGAAAGTGTTTTACCCCATCCCCAGATTCCCAAATGTTGGCTACAGTTCTAAGGTAATTTACAGCTTAATTACAGCTGACCGACAAAATATTACTTTAAATTCTTGTTCAGCAAGTAAAGTTCTATTGAAAAATGTCAACTGCCACAGCCTAGCTCACCGCGGACAGCCGGCTTGGATTTACCATTTGAATATGCCTAATACAGGAAAACAAATCCCTTACTTAGATTTGGGCGTTCTGGGTTGTTGCTATCCCAGGCGAGACAATTCCCGTTTGCTTCGTCCCTCTCTTGTAACAAACTTACGAGACACAGTCGTTCAAATTTCTTCCTCATAAGGATGGTACTTCTCTTGCTTATGGCAATGGAATTGCGTGAATGCGCTGCACGGTAAGAAAATCCGAAAAGGAAATGCGTCACAAAGCACTAGGATATTGCTTGAACCAGAACCTGTTTAAGTTTACACACAATTGCAGAAATTGAGATGGTTTATTGGTAAAACCCGACGCTCTGTTTGGAACTGTTACCTACTTATATAATTTCATATTTCCGAAAATACGCTGTAAAAATATGTCAAGAAACATAAAATATTATACGTACACTAGTTGGCATGGTACACCTGTGATAACGAGTTCAAAATGTCGAGATATATATATATTTACTTTTTTTGATATTTTGTTAGATATTTTTTTAGAGAACGAAGAAGCTTTATCGCAGAAAATGGGTAGTTTTAGTCGGATACTGAAGTAAGTTTCTCTCTTTCTGCTATCCAGAATTGGCAAGTCATGCAGACACTGTACGACAATTTGTCGCTCAGTGTAGCTCACAGGGCGATATCGCAGGGCGATATCGAGATACATAGATACATATTTACTTTAATATTTTATTTCTTGAGAGAAAGAGAGCGACTTTTTTCGTAGATAATGTGTATTTTAGTAGGAAAATAAAGTACATTTCTCACTTCCACCTAAAAAGTCATACAGAAATTTTGCGAAAATTTTTCGCTCAATGCCTCTCAAATGCCGGTAAAAGCGGGGGAAAAAAATGTAAAAAAAAACCACTTAAAAAAAATCTTTAACAATAATATTTCAGGACACGTTTATTTAGACATATACCATTCCAAAACTGTAAAAGACTAAAAATCGATAATTCCTCGAAATTCGGCGATCGGCGGGCCCCTTAAGTTTAATGGCACTATTTTGTTTTTTTGCTGAAAGCTAAGCCTGTACGATGGCTGATACCCCTATGAGAGTCGATGCGCAACTTAAGTAGGCGCTTGGTACATCCCACATAAGTCCCAAAATTACATTTAGGGCAATTAAACTTGTAAACTATGCAGGTACGCATCAACTCCGAGAGGTTGTCTTTAACGCGAAACAGTCTTCCGATTGTAAGATTAAAAGTAAATCTGAAGTCAACATACGGATACAATGTCTCAAGAGTGACAATAATTTTCGTTTGATTAGGACAGAACTATTAGTGAGGGGTAGAGAAACATACATTATCTTTTTGGGAACGGTGCAGACTACAGTTTTTGGCTTAAAAATATTGTCTAAAAATTCCTTTGGCTACGATGTTAAGGATGGATCTATTCCAGCTCTGGTAAATTGCAATACATTTGTCTACACTTCTCGTAATCAGGTCGGTAACATGACCTCGTTCTAATACTCCGGATGTGGGTTCGAATCACGCCACAGATGTCAGAATGTCTTCATTTTCTAAGAAGTAGGTCTCAGTCTTTGCAGTGACAAATGTATCCAAACGTTGTGAAGAATTCGTTAGAGCACACAAGAAAATAAGCGGAAGGATTTGTACCCTACGTTCGTGTTATTTGTCTTTAATATTAACTTGGTGTAGGAGAATATATATATATATTTGTCTTTATATATTAATATATATATATATATATGTATATATATACTGTGTATAAAATATATATATATATATATATATATATATATATATATATATATATATATATATATATATATATATATATATATATATATATATATATATATATATATATATATATATATATATATATATATATATATATATATATATATGTATATGTGTGTGTGTGTGTGTGTGTGTGTGTGTGTGTGTGTGTGCGCGCGTGTTGTGTGTCATAAGTCTTTACTAGTAAAAAGTTTGATTTCCCTTTGAATATCGGCAAGAATCAGTGTGTAGTGGCTACAGAAAGTTATCGCCTTTCTATTTTATCTTGCCGATAAATCCTTGATTTTAATTGGTGCGTTAAGCATTTTGTTCCATCAATTGTTATATAAAGAAAGAGAAACTGAATGTTAAAAATTAAATGAGTGTTTCTAACCGGACCAAACTCTCTCTCTCTCTCTCTCTCTCTCTCTCTCTCTCTCTCTCTCTCTCTCTCTCTCTCTCTCTCTCCTCAGCTGAAGAGGGCGAGTACAGGCTAATTCCCCAGTTCCTTGGAACGTGAGTCGACTCCACATTTCCAACTAAAACTCACCTCCAGAAATCGATGTAACTGGTAATTTCTCTCTCGGCACTATTGCTAAATAAGTTGGCTATCCTTTATAATATAGAACGGCCTGTAGACCAGTAATAATAACAATATAATAATAATAATAATAATAATAATAATAATAATAATAATAATATATTATTATTAATAATTAATAATAATTAATTATTATTATTATTATTATTATTATTTATTATTATTATTGTTAAATGAAATTCAGCAAAACTAGCTTAGTAGCTTGTATGGGCTTACTTTCGCAAGCTCACTGAAAACCTGTAACACAGTACATGGTAGCAATACCCATTGGACTGAAAAAAAAGCACAAAGAAACAAGCATGAAAAAGTCATAGTCATGAAAATATCAATAAGTTGAACCCAAAATATAAATCCCCTCCCTTCAATTGATAAAATATAACAAACAACCATTGTATGATCAGCAATACGTGATATAGATCAGATGTAGCGAATTGTCTTTAAAGAACCCAACTTTTGCAAATATGAAATAGCTTCGGCTAAGCACTTTATGGTAGCACAAAAGAGTTCTGGTGTAGAAATAATTTACCTACTGAGAAGGAAGAAGGTACGGGAAAAAACACCAAAATATCTATACTCATAATAACAGTAAGCAAAGAAGATAATATTTACGATAATCATGATCAGCGATATGTTACAATAAAAAGCTAAGAAATAGAAAACAAGTATCTGCATGCCAGCTAACGTAATCATCATACTGAATAAGTAATGGAAAACAAAAGCTTACTGTGTCTGTTGGGAGTAAAATTCGTAAATATTACTAATCATTCAAATGAAGGATCAATGTCTGCTTATTATCCATCCCAACTCGATAAATTTTTAATGAGTAAAATACTTAAGGACAATGACTGATGTTCCTCATGGAAATGAAAGCTATAATAATGCACTCTTATTCTTGTTTACACCAGTGGATCTCGATGCGTGCCCGGAAATAACAGCGTGCTGTTAAAATAGTTTAAAATTGAAAATCTCGACATGTGCCAGGAAGTGTATTTTAGCAAAAAGTTAATAAATCTCTGGGACAGTCCAGGAAAGAGAAGTAAGATTTGCGAGCTAGGCTTCCTCAGTCTTTAAAAGTGCAGTCCAATTTTATCCTTGAGAATATTCCGGGCAAATTATATTCTACATGAGACATAATTCTATTTTAAATTTTATTTTGAATATCATCTCATAACTCTTATTTTTGATATTTTAAAAATCTTTATAATATTTTGTTTGTTAATTTTCTTACATATTTTTTTAAATAAAAATGTAGTCAATTCTAAGAGTTCGTACATTATACTGTTTGAAGATGGCTGTGAGGTTACTGATCTGAAGGTGATTTATTGTTTTGGGTGCAATGTAATTCAACATTTAAGTATAATTAGTTGAATAAAAAAATTACCTTACAATTTTTGCTCTTTATTTAAAAGAAATGGGCTTTATTTGCAAGGAAGCAAAAATGGTATCCAGATTGTTGTATTTTACTTGGAAGCAATACTGTAACGAGACAGGAGAGAGTGATGCACATACGTAAATAAAAACATTGTTACAGTTAGTGGTGTGCAGACACCAGTATAACTTCGTATATATAATTATTAAACTATGGAGGGCCTGTAATGTCCGTTAAATATCACAAAAATTATGTAAGAGAACATTCAGGTCTGAAGACTTCCACTTTTTTACGAAGTGAATCTATAAAGTATGGACAAAGAAATCGAAAGTATATTGTCATAAATTATACTTAAGCCTTTCACCCACCTGGCAGTAGTTTCTTTCATCTTTTGTGGTCAGAGGTGAGGAAGACATTGGGATAAAACCCCCGTCTCCAACACGTAGCGCCCCTCTTCTTCTTGTCTTCTCCCTATGTCATCATTATGCGATATAAAATAAAGAAAAATAAACACAGCATCATTTTTATAACATTTCGTCTTTCTACTTTACCCAGCAAAGTTCATTTTCCCCTTGCCAACCGAATAATATCAGCTCTCTCGCCACCAGAGTACAGTATTATAACGAAGCAGGACCTCCTGATCCTGAACAACTAGGGGTGATAATTATGTTTGCATACCATTATGAAACAAGATCCTCAACAGGTAAAGAGCGAGAGATCTGGTGCGGCAAATTTCTCACTTCCCACACTTCATCCCTTTGTAATTACCCAAAGTACACAAAGCCCAGGGCACATACACACACTTACACACACGCATACGCATTCATTCTACAGTAAGTTTAGGAGAAAATCGAGATATCGTAACTGACATGTTTATTATGCTTTCACAAGCTCCTGCGTATTAACACACACACACACACACACACACACACACACATATATATATATATATATATATATATATATATATATATATATATATATATATATATATATATATATATATATATATATATTACAAAATATAACTAGGCTAACATTAGCAAAACCGAGATCCCATTTTTGTAGCATTCCTAGCTTGTAACTATAAATTATAAAAAAAATCTTTCTGTCTTTGTTCCCTTGCCAATCCCCCAAGCTACCATTCATACTAATTGTATGCTCTACTTACAGTATAATATTTTCCAAGTGGATAATACTCATATTTACATACCAAATGCACGGACAATAAAATATTTGTCCTAGTTCCAGATTCTGTCACCAGTCAGTCTAAAATCTATTAATTTCATTATTGTGTAGAAACCCAGCCCTTACTTCTCTCACTGCTACATCTAACAAAGCCTGTCGTTTCTCTCATGATTGAGCGACAAACAGCCTTTATATTCTTTGCTCAAAGTATGCTATCACATGACACGGGGTTTTCTTTTTCAGTCCATAACCCTCATAGTACTTAACGATGTCCACCTGTATGCTGTTAACAGTTCAGACACATTTATTCCTTGTATGTAAGTAATGAAACCCTATAAAAGCTAAAGACCTGATGACAATTAACCTCAGTCTTCATAAATGTAATAAAATTTCCCATTGACTATATGCCAGTTTCAAGATCAGTTGAAATGTCACCTCCGTCTACACGATGGCGGTCTGTACCTTGTTGTTGGTTGCACCCAGGATCTCTGGATCCTGGTTACACCAATATCCTCAAGGGACATCGCTTCCTACCCATCACCTTCAAGTCTCGCCTCTGGCCGCTGGTCCCGCAATGTGAAACTTCATCCTAAATTCATTATGGCTCCCTCTCTCATCTCTGTCAAGGAACCCACTGACAGCGATTGGTGTAATACAATACGCTTATGACAGATTAAAAATAGACACTTTTCAAATTAGGAAAACATTTACCTGCTCTCTCTCTCTCTCTCTCTCTCTCTCTCTCTCTCTCTCTCTCTCTCTCTCTCTCTCTCTCTCAATAGATTATGCAAATACTTAGTTATAAGGATACTACACCACATAATGCAGTTATTCGCCGATGACAAAAGGAAATCCGTATTAATTTATCTCGGGCACAATAGAAGAAGTTAGGGCATAAAAAACATATCTAGTTAGCATTTTAAGCTGAAAATAATAGACACCAACCATACCACCCATTTCAACAGAACATCTGCGCCATTTCTCAATCTCTGAATGACATTGATTACAATTTCTCCTTTTTCAGAGATGGAAAGTGAATACCGTTCTTTCAGCAACAGAGAATATTGCTCATGAAACAGCACATTAACGTTTGGCAAAGTGAATACAGTTCCGTCTCTGATTTTGCTGCTATGTTGCTCGTGAACAGCTAACAGTATGTATATTTCTTTTTTTGTCTTGCATTATCTTTTCATTTTGTCGGATGACTGCATGCGGTTCCGCAAAACATCACTTTAACGTTTTGATACTTAGATATGGGACAATATGTTTTTTTATGATGGTCACAAAAATCCACATATTTCAAGGAAAAATAGTTTTTGGAACTTGCACATTAAGGATGAATAAGGAGGTGTAGCTTCAGCTGACTCTCTTGGAGTAAATATTCATTATATGTACGAGTACTGGCAATGCAGTTAATCGCAATTGAAGAATAAAAAGAAATCTCGACTAGCTGGCTAGATGAACGAGATCCTAAAGTGTGATATAGAGGCCAAGATTAACATATTGATGTAAATAATAACCCTGCAAGCAATGAATTCCAAACCGCCTTGCATAAACGGGCAAACATATTGCATTTATCAACATTAGTACCTAGAATTATATAGATGTATATATCACACAAAACATATTAATTACAATATATCAAAGTGACTCTGTAGGAAAGATAATAAACACTTTGTATTACCATAAACAATGAGTTCCACATAATTTCAACATTAAATTACGAAATTTCCATTCTCAATCATTCTCGTACATAACAGGTGACAAAAGACATACTTGCTCTAGAAATATTTTTGTAATTGCAAACTGAGAGAGAGAGAGAGAGAGAGAGAGAGAGAGAGAGAGAGAGAGAGAGAGAGAGAGAGAGAGAGAGAGATTTACTCATAAACACTTCCTCCACTCTTGAATCAGATTTCCATCTCTCTAGTGAGCCATTAATTTCTTAGCTCTCCGTCGATCTGATTCTTTCGCATTCCTTTACGACCTCATCCAACTGTCAACCTTTTCAAAGCAAGTGTTCGCTCGCCTTTCGCCCATTGTCTCTCTTTTTCTTATCTGAAACCCATCAAGACATCCATTCTGAATCTTCTTTTCAAGAAGCGAGGAAAACTCATTTCGTTTGTCTGCTGTTTGTTTTCTTCTGTTTTTTGTCTCATAAATTAGCATTAACAGTAATAGGAATCGAGTAAAGATAGACCGAAGTAAAGGTCTACGGCTTGTCTTAATCTATCACAGAAAATTTCGGAGAGAAAAAGAGAGGGGTGCCGGGCTGGACCTACTTATTTCTTTGAATTTCGATGCTTAACTTACAATTCAGAATCATTTTAAGTTTAAGTGGGTTTGATTATACTATAAGAAGTGCATTTGATGTAGTAACAAGATCAAACTTGGTGTCAGACAAGAAAACCTAGAAAGCTACCATCTAACAGGTACTCCATAAATAGCTATACACACACACACACACACACTATATATATATATATATATATATATATATATATATATATATATATATATATATATATATATATATATATATATATATATATATATATATATATATATATATATATATATATGTGTGTGTGTGTGTGTGTGTGTGTGTGTGTGTGTGTATGTGTGTGTGTGTGTGTGTGTGCGTAACCGAGTTTGATTTCAAAACAGCAGATTCACTGCTTTATCATTTTTAGAAATATTCCCTTCATTAGAAAGGAGCAAAAAAAAAAAAAAAGAATTGCACTCGTCAAGGCTAAGCCTACATAAAGTATAAAAAGGGAACCCTGACACCATTGCAAACTATTTGTTTATTTTGGTCAGTTGATGTATTTTTTTGTCACTGGGCTGGCAACCGTTAGATATTTTTTTTTTACTGAAATATATATCTAAGATGCTGACAAACTTACAGTATTTGTTGGTAACGAACTCCATGAGACCCTGTGTTGTTGAGTTATAGCATGGAGAGGCCCTTCCAACTCCATGTAATCATATCAATAAGATATAGTCCTGCAATCCCAAGAGTACATAAATACATGCAACCTTATAAAACGTGAGCAACTAAATATTTTACTATTCTCCCATTCTTTACTTTTATGTTTCAATAAAACGTTAAACTGGGGGACCGAAAAATTTTCTGGTAGCTTGTTGACAGCCTTGCAAGACTGACAAACCGTAACTGTCTTTCGATCTCTAGAAGAACAGTTGGAAGGTTTATCCTTGTATTATGCGTATTAAATGTTTGAATAAGAAAATATGTCTAAACATCTTCAAAATTCATCAAATTAGGTTTTTTGTACATTACGTTGGTTGGCATAAATGTTATACTATTATCATCGTACCACACATGAAACATATTTCTCAATATCTTGTTAATTGTAACAGAGACATTCTTGACATGTAACATTCTTGATATGTACTTTAATAAAGCCTCCCAAAATAATTACATTCTGAATTATTATTAGATAAAAAAGGGTAATAAAGAGAGATCAACGTTGATTGTAGTAATAAAGAGGACATAAAAATAAGCAAAAATCCTTGCATTTTACTCAACTTTCCATATACTTCTGCGTAGAGTAAATTTTACTTTATTTTCAGTAATAATACCTAGGTATTTGATTTTTATAACCCGTTCAAGTGCCACACCACTGGAGTACTTATCTGGCAAATGATCAACGAGTTTGGGATGAAACAACGTTGGTTTTGTTTTAGTAACATTAGGTACCAGGTTATTATTTGAAAACCACAATGATAACTCATTTATTAGTGACCTCATTTTCTTAACACACTGCAAACAAGAGTTTACCTGCATTTCCAATGCTAACAGTATAATTAGTGAGTATGTTAAATAATTAAGGTCCCAACGCGGGCCCCTGTTGAGGTACACATGTTGTTTTCTGTTCCTCAAATGTGAAGATATGATACACCTCTAATCCATTTAATGAAAACTTTTAAACTAGTATTTCTATGTCGACAGTATCGAATGCTTTCGTTAGATCAAGAAAAAGGATAATCCTGAATGAACTCTCGTGGAATGTTTTTAAAGTATTACTGGCAACAGTAAATTAGCCAGTGCAGGTCTCGTACCCCTCCTAAATCTGGAATGTAGATCTGAGAGTATAACATTGTTGTTGATAAATTTTATCATTCCCCTATGAGTGGGAACTTAAAATACTTCATTTATGGCTGTTAAAGTACTAAGTGGTCTGTAACTGATCAGTTTTGTTATATTGCCCTGTCAGCAAGTGGCTATAACTCTACAACCTTCAGTGAATCTGGATGGAAACTATTTGATAAGCCTTAGCTGATACAAATACACTATGACTGGTACAACAGTATTCGAGGCTAGCAAGATTATATTTGGTTTCACATCATGTAACTTGCTACCTTTATTGGTCATTGATCTCAGTATTTCAACCACCTCCTCCTCCTCAATTAGGGCAAAGAAACAAGACAGAAGAACTGTCTGAATGTTATGGAAGAAGCTGAAGTTAACTCAGATAGAAAGACCGTCGGTTAGGCATGAAACAATACTGGTAAAATATTCATTAAATGATTTGCCAAGTTCTGTACCTCGACAATGACTTCTTCTTCAATAATATTCTTCTGCACAGTTCCCGATTCCTGCGACAAAGCAGACTATCAACGTTTGGTCAGGTTTTCATTTTTATTAAACATGCCAGAATAATATTTTCTTCTAACTTTATTTAAAACCCATGTAGGAGCATTTTTATACACATTAAGCTGCCTTCTGCTCATGAAATCTAGTCATAGAATACTTTTTCTTAATGAATTTCTTCAGCTGTGGCGTTACCCAAGAAGTATCGGTAAGATTACTATTAATACACTTTTTTTTAAACAGGAAATCTAGTGTATTATAGATTTAGCAAAAAATCAGAAATAAACGTGTCAAAGGCATGATTCACAGCTCTATTTTGTCACACATAAAGGCAACAAGTGTTAGATATGTGACTGATAAAAGTTGCAGTTGAAGCCGTGTTGGGAAATCTAGTTTCACTGGTCTGCAAAATAAGCATACAGTCGTTTCTAAATATAAAATGAATAGGAAAATGGTCGTTAGAGGAAACAATATCACAACTGAATTGTGATTCATACCCTACTTGAAATAAAGCCAAATATGATCAATTAGAGAGCATAGTGTAATGGAGTTACCATAACTGAAATTAATTGAAACTGTAAAACAGGAGAAAATCCAAACCCAAGGGAACATGCAACAACTTATAAATATACCTTAAAATTTAAGAGAAAAGATTAATATAAAAATCTCCTACAATCATAGCCGTCGCATTCCTAGGAAAGCTCCTAATATCCTCGCCGAAGAACATCTCATTAAAAAGCATTGGGTCAGCTCTTGAGGAACGATAAACACAGCACATAAGATATCTAAAAATTTTCCCTATTGAAAAAATCAATACATCCAATACTTGACTGTAAAAAGTTAATTTTTCATCTGCCTATACATTCAACTGTTCATCATGAAAAAA
The DNA here is from genome assembly GCF_040412425.1 of Macrobrachium rosenbergii. Lineage (NCBI taxonomy): Eukaryota > Metazoa > Arthropoda > Malacostraca > Decapoda > Palaemonidae > Macrobrachium > Macrobrachium rosenbergii. The sequence continues at coordinate 28,930,770 of NC_089769.1, forward strand.
TTTTATTCCACCACCAAAACTATCTTCACATGTAGTAACTTACTTATAACCCCCTAATGCCAAAAGCATGATTGGTACATTCGGCCAGCCACGTTTCAATTATTACAGTAAATGAAAATTTAATAGCTATGTAATAAAAATAAAAGTTGCAAAACTCTGAAATTCTTTCTACAGCTTCCAATATTTAACATCATCATCGACAAAACTCATCCATCCTATTCAGCCATTGTCGCTTTGAATTCATTGATAATTTTATATGTACAAGGAAACTGAAGTATATAATTTTCGTTACAAAAATAAGAGCTACTGTTGTTTCAGACCCAATAAGCCTCTCCTCGAGTTCATCTACATCTTGTTGACTTCCAACCCTTTAAAACCCACCAGCGTTCGAGGACTTGTAGAAAATATTGCCACCTTTTATGCATACAGCTCTAAATTTTGTAGAAAATTTTACTTTCAATAACCGCAGTCCACATAGCATCTCTTTTCTGCACTGCGTCAAAAACCCAGTGAAATAAATATTTTCAGGCTTTGCTTACTAGCAGAGAGGTCATGAATTTTACGAAGACGAAAGTAATTAAAAATTTGTTTTTTCTTACCAAACGAGGTAAATATCACAATGGTTCAATCTCAGTCACATCTGGCATTGCTCGCTCAGGGTGGGTAATCAAGCTATCCTTCGTCATCAAAGGATATTTTCTAAGATTTCGTTCACGGCCGGTCCAGAGCATAGAAATGTATTCATGTTTGCCTTTTGTTCAATTTCATCAAAACGAAGCTTCAGTTAACTATCCTTTTGTAGTGCTCTCGAAGCCCCAAACTAAGCAGCATGTAAAGTTGGGGTGCTTTCAGAAAATTCTTGGTTGCGTTCACGTAACTAGCAGTCATTTAGCAAGATTATTATAGTTTTTGTTGAGTGAATGTATTCCCAGGAGGAGTTTCTTGTTAAAATGATGACTTTAACTGAATAATCCAATAAAGCACCATGATGCAAATCTTTGATATCTAACAGGTTTCTGTTAGTAACACAGGAAGGAAGTTCCGTTTCAAGGTGTTTAGTCTTAGCGGCTGATTTTTTTTCTTTTTTCAATCAGAAAACTGAGTACATAACCTAATGTGGATTGTCCATTAGTTAAAACTTATAAATCAAGTTCATCTGATGAAGATTCGTCAGGGTTCAAAAATTCAATGTCTGTCTGTCTGTTTATTTACCTTTTGAGAGGATTTGCCATCATGAAGCTCCTGTACTCTGGTTCTTTTGTTGGTCACCATTGCAGCAGCCATTTCACTTTAATGAACAAGAAATCTTGTTTGACTTTCACGAATTGTTTTTATAAATTTTTATGATTTTCTGCCACAAAAAAGTAATTCCAGGAATAATAATAATAATAATAACAATAATAATAATAATAATAATAATAATAATAATAATAATAATAATAATAATAATAATAATAATAATAATAATAATAAAAAGGTAAAGTGACAAGTACCGAAGGGATAAAGCTACCAGACGGGAGTAAAATCAAACATATAGATGAGACAGGATACAAATACCTGGGAATAATAGAAGGAGCGGATATAAAACACCAAGAGATGAAGGACACGATCAGGAAAGAATATATGCAGAGACTTAAGGCGATACTCAAGTTAAAAATCAATGCCAGAAACATGACGAAAGCCATAAACACATGGGGAGTACTATTAATCAGATACAGCGCAGGAGTAGTGGAGTGGGCGAAGGCTGAACTCCGCAGCACAGACCAGAAAACTAAGAAACACATGACAATACGCAAAGCACTGCACCCAAGAGAAAATACAGACAGACTATACTTAACAGGAAAGGAAGCGGTGAGAGGGCTACTAAGCATAGAGGACTGCGTCAACATGGAGAGCAGAGCACTGGGGTATTACCTGAAAACCTGTGAAGACGAGTGGCTAAGAAGTGCATGGGAAGAAGGATTGATAAAAGTAGACGAAGACCCAGAAATATAAAGAGACAGGAGGAAAAAAAAAAAAGAACAGAGGAATGACACAGCAAACCAATGCACTGACAGTACATGAGACAGACTAAAGAACTGGCCAGCAATGAAACATGGCATTGGCTACAGAGGGGAGAACTCAAGAAGGAAACAGAAGGAATGTTAACAGCGGCAAAATATCAGGCCCTAAGAACCAGATGTGTCCAAAGACCAATAGATAGAAGTAACATCTCACCCGTATACAGGGAGTGCAATGTAAAAGACGAGACCATGAACCACATAGCAAGCGAATGTCCGGTGCTTGCACCGAACCTGTACAAAAAGAGGCATGATTCAGTAGCAAAGGGCTCCCATTGGAGCCTGGGCAAGAAACACCAGCTAGCTTGCACTAATAAGTGGTAGGAACACTAACGTGAGGGATTGATAGAAAAGAAAAGATCCTCTGGGACTATGGTATCAGAACAGATAGGGTGATACGTACCAATAGACAAGACTTGACGTTGATTGACCAAATCAAGAAGAAAGCATAACTCACTGATGTCGCAATACCATGGGACACCAGAGTGGATGAGAAAGAAAGAAAAAATTTATAAGTATCAAGACCTGAAAACAGAAATAAGAAGGATATGGGATATGCCAATGGAAATTGTACCCATAATAGGAACACAAGACTCGATCCCAAGATCCCTGAAAAGGAACTGGGAAAAACTAGATGCCGAAGTAGCTCCAGGACTCATGCAAAAGAGTGTGCTACTAGAAACAGTGCACCCAGTGAGAAAAGTGATGGACTCCTAAGCAGGCAGGATGCAACCTAGAACCCCGCACTATAAATACCACCCAGTCGAATAGGATGACTGAGATAGAAAAAAATTATAAATATTGTCAGGCAAAGTCCGTTGTGGAAAGCACTCATGCATTCCCAAAATTACCAAACTAATGATGATAAAAGCAGACGTAGTTACAGTAGGAATTTGTTGGAGTAACGAAAGTATCTTCACATATCAAAACTGCTACTGCTGGTACCTTCATCATAATCAGTAGTGTAGTGTCAGCAACAAAATACAGGAAGAACACAAGGGCAGTCTTCATACTCCATTAAGAAAAATGTGTTCCCTAGGGCAGTGTTCCTTGCCTGGCACTTATTATGTTATTGACATACCATTTGCTGTTTGGCCTTGAAAACAAGCTTATTAGCAGCTGGGACTTGGACCATCGACGGATGGTCTCTTGTTTGTATTTTAATAGAGATCGTTCACACTCACAACTGATCCCAGATCCCCTTTTCTGCCGCGAGCAACCAGATTCGCTGAACAGTAGCACCAACACTCAGTAAATGTGCCTCGCTGTCGAACTTCTCAGTCCAGAGGTCCTTTATTCCTCACACCGCTGGAATGTGGAATAGTCTGTTAGAGGATGTCGTGCAATTGGAACTTCAAAACTTCAAGCGAAGATGCAGTGCATTACTACCCTAATGCTGTTTTCCTTGCAAATACATTTTTATATATTTATTCATTTACTAATCTATTTTTTTTTATTTTGATAAGTGAAATCTATTTTTTCTGCTTTTCCCTTTACCTTCTCTTACTTTCTAACGAACACCATATTCTTAGGAAGCTTAAATTTCAAGTGGCCCGTGTAGGTTTGTTTCATATGAATAGGGTTCATCTTCTGAACAAAAGTAATGATCATTATAATTACTACCGCAAGGACAGTTCAATTCTACTATACAGCTAACACATATCTATTTGCGAGGATCCCTTCACTAAAGTATAGCCATGTGGTTTCTGAGTTTCTGAAGAGAGGTTTAGCTAAAACTGGTGCCTGCTGCAAATTATGGGGATGAAATCAATCCACAGCAAGATTGAAAGCACGACTGTTAGCAGGTCTAGGTCACTGGATCTCGTGCGCCCAGACCATTCCACGGACAGTGATTTCTTAATTAACTGTAATTTACTAAAATTATATATGTTATCCTTGATTGTAAGTTCACTTTACAGAAACATCGTGCGTTTTTTTTTCAACCGCACAAAAATTCAGTCAACTTGAAACGATTTTCTACATTTTTGGTGACTTCGCTATCTTGGATACTGCTCGGGGAAGAGGATTAAATATATCGAAAATATGATTTGATACAGATCGTTTAGACAGTTCTGCAGAATCACGATATGTTAATATGAGAGTGGGTGTGGAGAGAAAGAAAGACAGCTGTTTGGGAAAGACTGACATAAATTCAGACAATGTTATCTTTTTCACCAGGACCTGGCTGTAACACCACAAGTGGAGACAAACTGCCTCATTTTTCTCTTTCATCAAAGTCATCCATAAAAATCCTCCGTTACCCCTGACCAAAAATTTTTCTTTGCCGGAGGAGCGCTAACAATAAATAATTGGTGAGGATCAAACGACGCTGTTGAAAAACGACCTAGGGGAACCCCTCTAAATAGATCCATGCATATTGATGCCAACTTAGCTTGTGAACGGAGAATTTATTTTTGGGAAAGTGGAATGGTGGGTTAAGACACGGAAAAGATATCTATTATACTTAGGGTGCCTCGTGCAAAAAGATGAAAACTGTTCAAATCTAAATCTATTCATGTGTCTCTCTATGTATAACTGAACCACGAAAATATGGAACGTGATGAATAGGCTATATACATAAAGATAAAATCCACGAGGGAAAGGGAAACACTGGAGTTAAGTAAAGGACGAAAGAGTCGAAAGGCCTCGCAGTATTCCAGTGTTTCCCTTTCCTTCGTGGATTTTATCTTTATTTATGTGTGTGTGTCTCTGTCTCTCTATCTGTCTATCTATCTATCAGGTCGGTAACATGACCTCTATGTAATACGTAACTTGTTAAAAGTGACCAGTAGATTATATGTACATATATATATATATATATATATATATATATATATATATATATATATATATATATATATATATATATATATATATATAAATTATATATACATATATATATATATATAAATATATATATATATATATATATATATATATATATATAATTTTTTATATATTTTTTTAGTATTCTTACTTACCTACTTACTTTGTTTCTTGCTTAGGGATCAAGTCAGGGGATCTGGCTGAAGTCCAGGGAAATTACTATTATACCTGGCTTAGCTGACTGCAATTTCTGGGTCAGTGAGTACCCTAATAAGAAAACAGATGGGCTGAAAGCATTATTTCAACAAGGAATTGTTGGAGATAAACACTTAAGGTTACTTTAAAGGGAATGTACAGTATTTACAATTGAACACATAAATCAGAAGACTGGGGAATGATAGGCAGTGAAAGTAATATTCTGCTTCGGGTTTAAATAATTCAGCAGTTGTTCAAGTATTGAAGAATAAATAGGGGATCCTCTTGGAATGGGCCCCGATGATGTGAGGGCAGTGAGGATGTCACTGCAAGAAGCACAAGACAAGCATTTGTTTCCACAGCTCATGACACAATATGCAATTTGAAAAATGTAGGCGGTTATGTACGGAAATTATAACGATGTCGGCAAATCGAGAGGTTGCACATGTGGTGCCAAGATAAATTGATTCTGGTGCGAGCTGGACACTGGGGCTATCTGAATCAAAACTGTGAGAAAATGCACCTCACAAAAGAAAATGAATTTTAGTTAAAAAGTTTAAGTCGCGTGACTGTTAAAAAAAAAAAAAAAAACTTGAATCAGGACGTTGCCTTATAACGTAGCGGTGGAGAGCCTCGTCGGAAGAATGCACCAGGAAGGGAAGGATGAATTTAATGAGTCACACTTGAGGGTGCTTGGAGTGGCCATAAGGAACCATGTGGGTCGGCTCAAGAATGAAACTTGCAAGGAGACATGCGTTAGTTGCGTCGGGCGTATTTAAGACCTCGGGGATGAAGGTTTGGTCATGCATAGAGGGCACTGAGATCGCAGCTGAGTCACAATCTCCGTTTTCTGTCAAGCCCTTCCAAATTCTGGTGACTTCTGGCAACCCATGTTCGCCAGTTTTTATTGGGGGACTCATCTTTTCCGGTTGTTTTCAGCAGTCTTCATCTCCATTCGCCTTTTACTGAACGGAGGCGTTTTAAGCAGTCACCACTTCTTAGGAAAGGCCAAAAGATATACCAAAAGGGGAGTATGGAGAGAAAGTTAGGTAGGGGCTGAGTTTCTCACGCCCTTCCTCAGTTAGTTATCAGTATGGAAAATACTTCATTTAATTTATAAATCAGTTGGGGAGTTAGGTTTACTTATAAAGTGGTTACCCACGTTACATTGTATATATACATAGATATGACTGTGAAATATTTTCTGTTAAAACGGAATTCCATCTAATAAAAGTAGCCCATAAAAATGCCAAAAGGTAGAAAGTTAATGCTATGTATTTCAGAGACAACTGTCTCACTCGACAGACAGTTAATGAATGAAATAAGAGTTAAAGAAAAGCAGTATTTATACCAAGAAGTCCAGAGGTCAGTCGTTATGTCACTCCAAATGACAGCTTCTCCTTAATCTTCTTAATCACTGGTTGGAGGAAGATTTTATTTATACTATCTGAGCGCCAAGCTCCTTCTGAGATATCCATAGCATTTCTTTGTTTAATCAATGCTGATTCTACCATCTGGCTTTTGAACCAACAATGGCTGCTATAAATTGTACATGAAAAATTCCAGTTTATTCTATGATTATGCTTATTTATGTGGTTAAAAATACCTGAGCTTTGTTGGTCATTCCTGACTGAATGTTTATGTTGTATTAATCTCTGGGGGAGTGATTTACCTCTAAAACCGATGTAGGATTGGTCACAGTCGAGGCAGGGAATTTCATATACTCCCGTCTTTGGGGACTGGCTTTTGTTGGACGGTAATCATGGAATTAGCTGAGGTATTTGGGTAGGTAAAAGCAAAAGGGTTAAAGTTACCAAGTGACTGTGTTAACATCTTAGTCCTGTCCAGGTGTGGGATTTTGATTTAATTGTTGGCCGTTCTTTAGTCTTGTTTTGAGGGGGAAGGTAGAAAATTATGTTTTCTTTATGAAAAAGTATATATTAGTTTTACCAGACCACTGAGGTGATTAACAACTCTCCTAGGGCTGGCCCGAAGGATTAGACTTATTTTACGTGGCTAAGAACCAACTGGTTACCTAGCAACGGGACCTATAGCTTATTGTGGAATCCGAACGACATTATACCGAGAAATGAATTTCTATCACCAGAAATAAATTCCTCTAATTCTTCATTAGCAGGCCGGAGACTCGAACTCGGGCCTAGCGAGTGCTAGGCAACAACTCTACCGACTCAACCTACGGAGAATTGGGTCGCTTTCTCAATTATTTGGTCAGGGTACTTAAAGATAACAGCTGCTTACGGATTAGTTTAATTTCCTTTTACAGGAAATCTGGGCGCAAATCCGTAAGGATCTTAAAAATAATTGCTGGCCATGTCAATCTTGATAGAAATGGCATAATAACTAAAATAGTGATGGTATGAAAGTGAAAATGTTGGTTTTGTGTATACGGTAAATTTGTATTCTGTGTCTCTAATTATTAAAATATCAAGAAAAGGAATTTTGTTGTCTGTTTCCAGTTCAACTTTAAATTTGATGCTGGGCACTAATGCATTTAATTTTGAAAGAAATTTGTTTAAATTACCCCACCTATCATCCCAAAATGTTAGGATATCCTTTACATATCTCATCCACAGCATGTCTTTAGGTTTTATTGCATTTATTATTATAGTTTGAAATATTCTATGTATAAATTGGCTAAAAAAGGACTTAAAGGGCTACCCATACTGCACCAGAATTTCTGTTTATAGGATGACTCCCCTAATGAAAAAATGTTTGATGTACATAATTTAACTAACTATTACTTTATCCAGGTCTAGTGGGAAAAGATCTGAATAGGGGGCTAATGTTTCTCTCAGAAACTGTAGAACGTCCTGTATTGGTACTTTTGTGGATAGAAAACCTACATTTATGCTTAAAAGTTTCATGTTGTGAAGTGGTATAGGTGCTTGTTTGGATTTGTGACAGAAATCTTCAAAATGTTTAATGTGACTGGGAGAAAATATGCATAAGAATTGGGAAAGGAGGCCGGCTAATCACTTAGAAATTTTATAATTGAAAGCTCGGCCATATGAAATAATAGGTCTGAATGGAAGATTATCCTTGTGAGTTTTGGTAAGGCTATAAAAGTAAGGTAGCTTTGGGTTAATGACTAAATTTCTCCAGTAGTTCAATGCTCTTTTTGTCTTTGCCAGTTAATCTTACTTTTATGAAGAATTCTGTGTGGACGTTTTGGAGGGAATTTTTCGTTAATTTGTCATAAGTGTTTGTGTCATTCAGGAGTTGGTTGATTTTGTCCAGAAAAGTATTTGTCCATGGTCACTATTTTGCTTTCTTTGTCGGCTCTACTTATTACAACATCTATTTTTGTAGCGAGTGGATGGCTCAGGTATTTATATCTCTCTCGGCTGTAATTTCTATCAGATATGAATTTACCAAAAGAAACTGTAAAATCTTGATTATTTTTCCGGTCTGGCATGATGGCAAAGGATAAACCATGGTTTAAGACTGAGTGTTGGTTTACGGTAAGGGGGTTGTTAGATAAATTTAAAACTTTATCGTGTTGTTCAAGATTTTTCCAAATGCTATTATTTATTAAGTTATTTAACTTTCGGGAAAGTCTATAGGAATGAGTCGCGCTATTATAGGCAGCAATGTCAGAACAAAATGAAACCAGATACCACTCCACAACATAAAACTTGGAAGTTTAGATGCAGATTCCCTACTCAGAAAAGTACCAGTACAGGACGTTCTACAGTTTTTGAGAGAAAAATTACCCATATTCAGATTATTTCCAACTAGTCCTAGATAAAATAATAAAGTCAGTTGAATTATGTGTATCAAACAACATCTTTTCATTAGGGGAGTCAGTCTATAAACAAAAATTCTGGTGCAGCATGGGCAGCCCTCCAAGTCCTGTTTTAGCCAATCTATACATGGAATATTTTGAAACTATAATAAGAAATGCATTAAAACCCAAAGGCATGCTATGGATGAGGTATGTAGATGATATTCTAACATTTTTGGATAATAGGTAGGACAACTTAAATGAAGTTCTTTCAAAATTAAATACATTAGTGGCCAGCATCAAATTTACAGTTGGATGGGAAACGGACAACAAAATTCCTTTTCTTGAGGTTTAAAAATTAGAGACATGACAATATACAAATTTACTGTATACAGAAAACCAACATTTTCAAATTCGTACATTCACTATTTTAGTAATCATGACATTTCTGTCAAGATTGGTGTAGCCAATGATTTATTCTCAAGAGCATTACAGGTTTGCTCCCCGGATTTCCTGGAGAAAGAAATGAACTAATCCGTATGCAGCTGCCATCTTTAAAGTACCCTGACCATATAATTGAGAAAGCGACCCATAAAGCAAATATAATCTTCTACTGTCCCCCTCAAAACAAGACTAAAGAGATGCCCAACAACAAAATAAAAATCTCACACCTGGACAGGATTAAGACGTTGACACAGACACTTGGACACTCTAACCCTTTTGCTTTTACCTACCCAAGTACCTTAGCCAAATCCACGATTAACGTCCAACAAAAGCCAGTCCCCAAAGAAACAGGAGTATGCAGATTCCCTTGCCTTGACTGTGACCAATCCTACATCGGTTTTACAGGTAAATCACTCCCCCAGAGATTAATAAAACATAAACATTCAATAAGGAACCACTAACAAAGCTCAGCTATTCTTAATCACATAAATAACCATAATCAGAGTTTAAACTGGAATTTATCACTAATAATTTATAGCAGCAATTGTCTGTTCAAAAGCAAGATGGTAGAGTCAGCACTGATTAAAAAAAAAAAATACGATGAACTTCTCAAAAGGAACTAAGTACTCAGATATTATAGATAAAATCTTCCTCCATACGGCGATTAAGAAGATAAAGGCGAAGCTCTCATCTGGAGTGACGCAATGTCTGACCTCTGGAACTCTTGGCATAAATACCGATTTTCTTTAACTCTTATTTCATTCATTAACAGACAGTTGTCTCCGAAATATGTAGCATTGACTTTCTACATTTTGGCATTTTTATGGGCCTTTTATTAGGTGGAATTCTGGCTTTGAGAGAAAATATTTCACAGTTATATATATATATATATATATATATATATATATATATATATATATATATATATATATATATATATATATATATATATATACTGTATATATATGACTGTATATATATATATATATATATATATATATATATATATATATATATATATATATATATATATATATATATATATATATATATATATATATATATTTAATATAAGTATATATATATATATATATATATATATATATATATATATATATATATATATATATATATATAATATAATCTACTTTGTTACTTTTAACAAGTTACGTATATGATAATAACAACAATGAACTCTTAACTTCTCGAATTCTTAAACCTTCTTGGATATACTCATCACTAGAAAGTCTGAGGTCCAAATGTAAGAATATGATGTAGATCTGGCGTCCGTTGCAAGATTCAAAACTAATTCGGGAATATTACGTAGAGGTCATGTTACCAACCTGACCATGGTGGTAACGTTACAGATCACAGTCGATGACATTTTTCTGATACTCCGGATGCAGATTCGAATCATGCTACAGAGGCCAGAATTACTTCATATTCTTGCATTTGGATCTCAGGCTTTAAAGCGACAAGCGTATCCAAAAAGATTGAAGAATTTGAGAAGTTAAGAATGCATTGTGGTTATCACAGTTACACACACACAGATATATATATATATATATATATATATATATATATATATATATATATATATATATATATATATATATATATATAGATAAATAGATAAATGGATAAAGATATATATATATATGTGTGTGTGTATAGACATATAGAGTATATTGTTACGTATATGCCTTAGATACTTACTTGATTCTGGGCAGCAATAGATAAACACAGGGAGTTCTTTACATGATCAAAAAATCTACTGAATTTTAATAAAGCACCTGACTAAATAGACTGATTAAAGCAACTCCGTAGATGAATAAAACAAGGGAAATACTGTGGCTTAGAGCCATCTTCATGTGAGGGAAGATTACGTAAACTTAAGGGTTCTCTTAATTAATTATATTTACATAATAAACACAGATCAGAAGGATGATGAATTACTGGGCAGGTAATAATAAGGGCCTGCTCAATGAATGAATCCTACGCAGGAGAAATATTCTACGCCGATGATGTCTTCACAACAGGAACATCGCAGAGAGGTAGATTAAGGGGTGGCATAAGACCACTGCACATGGGATAGAGCCGAGAATGGTCCCACAGCCAGGCCTGATCTGCAAGATATTCTAAGACGGTTACTTGCAAGAATAATAAGGCGCTCAAAGGGAACTGAGGGAATCCACAGATGGTGCCAAATAACTCAGTTCAACACTAATTGCATAATTATGTTAACAGTTGATGCTCCAACATAAACTACTGAAGGTGATCTCACAATGGAAATAGAAAATAAATCAGACAGAGAAATAACAGGAGCGTGACTGACAAAGAAACCTTTTTCGAAACCTTTTTTCTGGTACCGTCAAGGTGACACTGTCCTCATTCAATAGGGCGCCGACGCTGGAGGAAGGAATTAAGGGATACCGCAACATTAGTATACTGGTCTTAACCCCGGGGTCGAACATGTGGTCCAGCGCCGGCAAGGAATGCATCCTTGAAGGCCACGCCTAGAATTAAGGCCCTCAGGCAGTCATTTTGAACAGAGAGAGAGAGAGAGGGATTGGGCTTAACCCTCGAGGAAATAGGGGACAGTATTTATGAAGGGCACATGAAACCCACAGCACTTTCTATTTAAGAAATAATTAAAATGCATTATATTCTCTGTCGGTTACAATAATTATTATAGTAAAATGGGTGAGGTTGCTTTGAAATACGTTTCCTTTGTTGTTGAAATATATATATATATATATATATATATATATATATATATATATATATATATATATATATATATATATATTACAGCAAAGGAAACTTCTTTCAAAGCAACCTCACCTGTTTTACCTATAATAATGTAACTGATAGGGAATATAATTCATGTTAATTATTTCTTAAATAGAAGGTACTGTGGGTTTCATTTGCCCATAAATAATATTTATATATATATATATATATATATATATATATATATATATATATATATATATATATATAATATATATATATATATATATATATATATATATATATATACAGTATATATATTATGTATATATATATATATATATATATATATATATATATATATATATATATATATATATATATATATATATATATATATATATATATATATATATATATATATATATATATATATATATATATATATATATATATATATATATATATATATATATATATATATATATATATATATATATATATATATATATATATATATATATATATATATATATATATATATATATATATATATATATATATATATATATATATATATATATATATATATATATATATATATATATATATATATATATATATATATATATATATATATATATACATATTAAAATATTCTGGTCACTTTTTAACAGATTCGTATGTAATTTTATTAACCACAATGCCCTCTTAACTTCTCAATTTCTTCACAAGTTGGAAATGTTTCTCAACATGATCTCGGGTCCAGATAAAGAATCAGGTAACAATTAGTAGGAAATAGATACCATAGTGACAAGTGTTTCCAAAATGTGAATAAATCGAGAAGTTAAGAAGGCTTTGCGTTTATATAAATACATACACACACACACACATATATATATTGTCACGAAGTGATCAAGCACCTGGTTATTACACAAGTAATAACACCAAAAAGTTACCTCACATCGACTAGATACTTGAAACCTCATAACAAATATATTAAGACTGAACACTCTAAAGGTACAGTGATCCCATAAAACTTGCTCATCACTTGAGAAAATCAATGTAACTTTACCAAGTTATGGGCGAGGTAGAGCTGTTAATCAGCTCAGTGGTCTGGTAAAACTAAGCTATACTTACTTAACAACTAACAAGCTATAAACAGACTAGTGGAAAATGGGTATCACTTCAACAAACATAAACATATAACGGTTTCCCTGGTTCTATTTCACCTAGTTATGTCTCAGGTGAACAAACAGATATATCACTTACCTTGTACACATTCATTAATTTCTCTAATTACTGGTGGTCAAAATGAAACGCTGTGCTTTTAAAACTTTAAACAAACAGATTTATTTCTAAGTTCAAAAGTTATATGCAGAGCTCACAATCTCAAAAAGATTTACCATTAATTGATAACAGTGTAAGATTTAAGTATTTCTTAATTAAGTCTAATTCACAAAACTTTAATTTATTAAGAAAGCAATTTGGTTAAGTAAGATTCAAACCATTAACTATCACTCAAGTTTTAAACATATACCTGATTAATTAAATTCAACATAAAATTTTCACCAAAATATTACTGACTGGAATCCATATAAATATTCTCTGAAATCTCAATAACAAGTATGCACTAACAAAATGTTAAGTAATCACCAGCACAAAACTTTGTAAACCACTAATTATAAAATTAGAGTAATATGATAGCACAGACATATAAGAATGAAATATGCAAAAATGGAAATATACTAACAGCAATTTCCTAAGACAAAAATATGTTTAAAGATTACATCGATCTCTCAAAAGATTACCTTCACTTTTGAAAAAGTTAAACTTACGTCTTTCTAAGACTTTCTCAAAGACAACACCACCAAGTCACAATGACATACACAATGCTATATAATTAGCAGCACGACACATTAGAACTCACAATAAGAGATATCATTCACCTCTTATCAAAATAATAGTTCTCTTTCACCTAGAACATCACTTTAACTCTTAACATAACAAAAACCACTAAACATCACATTACCTTATGAGTGTTACACCATTATACACTTTACACAATGCTTGCACAATATAAATACTTCAGATCACCTCTTACAAAATGAACACACTTCTTGGGTGAGTTTAACAAAACTTTTACAAATATGAGAGCAACCAGCAAACAATAATTAAGAGAGAGAGAGAGAGAGAGACCCTATTTCCATTTCTGGATCAGTACTGCTCTTTTATCTCCAAGCCCTCCCAGAATACATGATACATAAAGTATACATACATTATACATACAGGTATACATGTGCAGTATACATACAGGGAATTCTAAGACCCAGAAGGAGATATGCCCACTGGACACTCAGACACTTGAACAAACAAAAGGGAGTTGTTTTGGACCAAATTCTGGCTCGTTGTCAGCGTGTCAACTTCAGCGCTCTCTCTGTTCCTCATTCCATTACTCAAGATCATGGAAAAGAATAAGCACAAACACAGCTAATAACCATGGGTTAGGCACACATAATAAATGCATAAAAGGCAATTTGCCGATAGCTGTCAAACTCATCAGATAACATAAGAGGGCTCTGCCTTTCTCCATACATGACTTTTGGACCCCAAACAACTGAGTAAACACAGGAAACAGGCTAAGTGATATGGTTAAGAAAATATCTCTCCCTCTCCACAACACGTTAACACTCAGTATACAATTCCAATACACTGCACCATATATTAAACAAATGGAAAAAACATATCAAGACATTTTAAGATTACATGATACACAATTTATCTGTAAGAAAAGACGTTTTAAAATCATATCTCACAACAAATGACGAATCTGCAAGCAAAACATAAAAATTTTCATAGAGATACATATTACACTTGTAGAATGATTATATATATTATAACACCTTATAATATATTATATATATATATATATATATATATATATATATATATATATATATATATATATATATATATATATATATATATATATATATATATATATATATATATATATATATATATATATATATATATATATATATATATATATATATATATATATATATATATATATATATATATATATATATATATATAATCATCAATGAAGGGCAGGGGACACTCAGATATACAAGCTGACTTTATTCCAACGTTTCGTAATTATCAAATTAATTACATCATCAGGGCTGCTAAAATAAAAATAAAATTCTTGTAAAACTGTAAAAGCTAAAAATAAAAATTAAGAATTGAAAAGCTGAAAATTATTCATACAATAATTTCAGAAATGTACACAAACGTTGAAATTAAAGAACAAAATTTTTTAAAAATCATTACACTAAAATGAAAGGTAACAGAATATAGAGTAAACTAAAATTGAAAACTATCCGTGAAAGGGGTTACAGAACAAAAGATTAAGGACCGACCTAGAGGAGTGACAGCGTTAAACTAAACGTAAACATAAATAGAAACAACACAAGTCAGGATAAATATAGAGGAGAGGAGTACGTATGAGTGTTTAACGACGGAACAAGTTGTTTGATAAAAAGTGATTCCAGAATAACAAGGTCTTGAGGGTTGGTGGTATGGCCTAAAATGTAGAAGTCTTTATTATCAATGTGTGTTTTACAAATTTTTGAATGATTTCTGATATTGGAATGTTCCGGGTTTGAAATTCTGCTACCTGTACGGAAGCTTACGCCACGATGAGAATCGATACGCACATTAAGGACTCTACTGGTGGATCCCACATAGGTCCCTGTTTGACATACAGGGCAAACATATTTATAAATGATACCAGATGACATATAAGGTGATAACCGATCTTTGGTTTTAAAGAGTGAATCAATGGTGAAAGGGTTCTTAGGGATTAAAGTAACATCAATGGCATAAAAATTATCCTGAATAATTTGAGTGAACTTTTTGTGAAACTTGAGGTCATGAGTAAATGGAAAGTTTCATTTTTTGGACGGTTAAAACTGCTAGTTTTGTAATGAAATGTTTGTTGAGTAATTTATGTAATTTCCTATATACCAGCTTTGCAGGGAAACAGTTATTATTAAAAAAGTCAATTAAAAAAGAAATTTCCTTATGGAAAAGGCTCCAGTTCGACGTAAGGACGAGTGCCCTGTGGAGAAGGATAGAAACAGAGTTGGATTTAAAATTATCGAAACAAGAGCTATAAAAGTTGGTACCAAGTCCAGTAAAAGTTTTCTTCGTAAAAACCGTCGTATTAAAACTGTCGTGTTCTCTAAAAACTAGAACGTCCAGGAATGGTAGACGGCCGTTCGCCATTTTCTCGATAGTAAACTTTATGCTCGAGTGTATAGTATTAGCATATTCGACGAAGAG
>NC_089769.1:28952122-28967122 GCF_040412425.1 Macrobrachium rosenbergii
GTTTTTTTTTTAATGTACCGGAGCATGATTGCAGGACACAAAATAAATATGTGTTCTATTCTAATGAACTCATGTCAGTGTCTACTTTAATTAGCAATAATGATAAAGTACTAAAATTCCTCTCTATATTAGAATCAGAGGGGCAGTGAAAAGAATAATTTGTATTGAAGTATGTGTAACACACTTTAATAAAATGTGTGAGATGATAACCAAGAATGCGTAGAACTGACTTAGGATAATAAGTAACGTATAATAACATAGGCATATAGGTGATAATGCTGCATACTTGGTTGGCGATGTTTAACAAATGAATTTGCATTCATGGCATTGTCGTGACATAGCATGAACATTGGTATGGCTGAAAAACTCCCTCAAAGCTCAAAATTTTAGACTATGACAGAAAATTAACTTGATGAACATACAGCATGTAGAAAATAAATCTTTAATGATCAGATTCCAGGTAAAGAAAAACTGAATAGAGGGCCAGTAAAAGAAGACATGTAGATAAATTTATTTATACCAACCTATCGTTTAGAGGCCCAAGAATTCGATTGGTATTTCACATTTTTTGGTCTTTGGGGTTCAGTTTTATAATATATGCCAGAAAGTCATGATTAGCCTTCAAAATTAACACTGATATTTTTGTTTGAAGAGGTACTGCCATACAAAACCTGAAGTGAAGATTTAGTTATACGTATGAGGTTAAGTCTGGTGGGTTAATTTCAGTATTTTCTTAGATATTCGACATTTATGCTCATTGTCATATTTATCGATGAATTCACTAATGAAAGACGAAAGAAATTTTATTCATTAATGCAAGATTATATAAGGACTAAGGATCAAAGATGCATAAACAGAGAAGGAGAATGACTAAGAAAGAGATATTTAGAAAGAAATGGCCCAACAGGGCAACTAGCTAAGAACGTGTCGCAGACGGAGATTATACCGTTTAGCAATCCCGTATCAGTCGCTCGACAAGAGTTTACTGCCCTTGTCATTTCGGGCTTGTAATGCCAAGTTTAAGAGCTATATTCTATAGTATTTTCAGTACTGATCTATAATGTCAGCTGGACTTCCTGCTTGTTGATCTGTTGCTCTTGTACTCCATCTGTTGTTAGATTGGAGTAAGCAACTCTTTTTGCATATGTGGAGTTGTTCATAGACTCAGTCATTGGAAGGCAGCCGCAATTGCTTTTGCTATGGAAGACCTGAGTGCTTTCAAAATAGGCTTCCAAATGGTCTTTGTTGTATTTTTACACATCTCTGTATGTGACAAATTATAAACTGCATTTGTGCTCATGTCATTCGTTCCTCCAGTAGTGGTCCTATTCTGCTATATGACTGCTGCTAATGTACTATATTTGATTGAAATTCTGGTCAACTTAAGTATACCTTAGTTTAACCAGACCACCGAGCTGATTAACAGCTCTCCTAGGGCTGGCCCGAAGGATTAGATTTATTTCATGTGTCTAAGAACCAATTGGTTACCTAGCAACGGGACCTACAGCTTACTGTGGAATCCGAACCACATTATAACGAGAAATGAATTTCTATCACCAGAAATAAATTTCTCTAATTCTTCATTGGCTGGTCGGAGAATCAAACGCGGGCCCAGCAGAGTGCTATCCGAGAACGATACCAACCCGTCCAATGAGGAACTGATAAAGAAGGGCTGCCTGTGCTTCGCCCTGGCTAACAGTTCTCGTAGAGCGCGACTTTCCTTCACGTTTCAGACCCATAATTTAGTTGAGGGTGGACAATCAAGCTCTTTTCTTTCATCCGCACGTTGATTAGTAATTTTTTTCTTTTTTTTGCTTTCTAATTGCAGTTTTTGTAATATGGTCTGCATTTCCGTTGTCTGTTAACTTTTGGCGAATCCTGTCAACTTCGTTATGTATAACTTTCTTGGACGAAGAACGTGGATGTTCTTGTGCCACGAACACATTTAATGGGAGTTTAGAAATTCTCATCATCGTTCAAGCAATGTCTAGTGCTTATTGTCTTTCTGTATGCGATTCTTCTGAACCGTCGTGTTTGGTAACTGGCCAGGACAACGATAAATATCAATGCATTCTGATGGTTTTTCCCTGTGTCAGCTTGAATACCGAGTTCAACATTGAAGGTATGTGCTGGTCTTTGGTATATTTAGCTTATGGATTATTATTTTGGGCATACATATGTAGAATAGCCGTGGAGACACCTTACGTCCTTGGTTAAGACCACTTTCATACACAGATAGTCACTCCCATCGACATATCTAATGCGTGTTTTGTATCCGTTATAAAAAATTTAGCTGCTTATCTTCTATACCTCATATCCTCAGTACCTTCCGCATCCCTCTCTATCGATTTCCTTGTAATCAAAATGCATTTTCCATCAAACTTTAAGACTTCCCACATATACAACTATTTCAAAACCAACACTTGATCCAATCACCCGTTTCCTCTATCTTCATGTCTTATCAACTATTTTGTCCTATCAGAAACTGCACAGAATACTATTCAACAATATTCCCACATAATAAATCCTAAAGTTCTCTCTTGTACCGTTGAACAATGCTTCTTCCCTTATTCGTCTGGAGCCTGATATGACTGAGCGTCTAGTAAACACATCTCAGTCGGTTTTATTTATTTGTTCAATTTTTATTTGAAATGGTAAATTTTCCTGAAAACCTTATTGCTGAAATATGTTCATATTATGTATGTTATGGCGAGTAAGAATGCGTATGATGAATGGCTGGACAATGCAACTATGGTCGTCTACGTAGAGGAGAGAACATAAAGTTGCATTGGTAGTGAAGATGCATTTTACTAATGAATTCTGTTGGTATAAATAATTTTGTATCCGTTCTGAAAAAGTTTCAGTGTGTTTTTATGCGCCTATGTGTAAGGGTACGTTGAAGTTCTTGTTCATGCAGTGTCTCTTGTAAGAAGGAAATTTCGTATACCGTCGTCTTAGCTTCTCAGCGCAAAGTATTTCAGCAGCGTGGTCATTATCATTCTATCGGTCTTCTTTCTCTTTTTTTTTATGAGAGCCTTTATGATTAGCATTTCAGTTAGGATGCAGCGGAGTATTTTGCACTCCAGACACGTCGGGGGGAATGCTGAAATAAAAAAAGCTTGTGCTCGTCTCAACAAGACTTTGCCTTTCTTTGCTTTGCAGGAAGCGTTGAATCTATTTCACTTTGCAGAAGAGCGTTGCTAGTGCTGAAGAGCAAAACAAAAAATAGTAAATGATAGAATTGTTGGTTCTCTTTTCTTTTCCTGAAGGTCTTTTAGCAGGCCTACCATTCGTTTTCTCTTCTGATTTCTCTGGTGTATTGAATTCTTTATTATTCTTTGTTCCTCTCTCTTCCTTTCTGTACACAGAGGGACTACATTTCTCTCCCATTCCCTTGCTTCCTGATTCCTGTTTGATCTTGATAGATGATCTCTCTCTCTCTCTCTCTCTCTCTCTCTCTCTCTCTCTCTCTCTCTCTCTCTCTCTCTCTCCTCCTTTTTAAAGAGGGAGGCGACTAAGTTTTTATGTTTATTTTTCTCCGTGCATACCCTCTTATAAGGTTATTTAATTTTTCTGTAAAAAGGGAAATACTTATTCTTCTTGTGTTAGTTTTCCCAAGAGAGTTGCTGGTGTGGCATTGCGGGAAAATATAAAATTGTTTCTTTCGGTTTCATTTTTCGCACAAAAAAAAGGCGCCTTGCCTTTGTGTCACCATTCCCAAGCTTCAGGCGTGTCTTAAGCAAGAGTACGTGCCTGCCACGCCCTTGGTCTTCTGATTCTACTGGGTTCTTTGTGCAGAAAAACATGCCCGAAATACAAAGGAGAGAGATGAAAGACATGAGCAGTAGCAGGGAAACTGGGACGTGGTGGCTATTTTGGCGGGTTATTTCTGGTAGTAGTGAAAGGGTTTCAAAGGTCTGTATTTTTTAGACATAATTAATTGTTTCTATTTTCTCAGGAGATACGATGTATTACTAAATACTGGGGATATATTAAGATTTTATTCATTTCATAAGTAATAAGGATTTATGTGCTCTCTCTCCCTCTCCTCTTACCCCCTCTTTCCCACTTTCCCCCGTCATCCATACCTTTAAGATCCACTCGTCGAAATCATAACTTTGCGTTGCTTTTGGAAAAAAGGTGGAAGTCACCTTCTGGACTTCTTTTCATGGGACTTCAGATTAGAAATCAGCAAGGTATGAAACTCGTCCAGTTTCCCTTTCTGCGCTGTCGCTTTTTCTTTTTTCTTTTCTCAGTTGGCCCTCTCTTCCTGCTGCTACCTTTTCTATATAATACGTCTTCTTTTTTCTTTCATTTTTCTTTTATCCATGAATTTGCTTGTCATTTAGTTCCAGAAAATTATAACCTTTGCCACCAGCCCCCGGCCCCGACAGCTCATTCCCTTCTCTTCCATTAGTAAAGATGGAATTGGATTCATTTCATTGTTCTTTCGTGTTCTTTACATTAGGTTTCTCCTACTGTTCAGTGTCATTTAGTTTTTTGTAAAACAAGGGAAATTTGCTTTTTCACTGTTAATTTAATTTTTCCGCTATGTCCTCAACGATATTTGTACAAAAACAAGCAAGTAATATACCATCGAATATCGAACTAAGCCTATTACCTTTTCTAAAAATGTGTCATTTTTCGTGGTCTACGGAATACTTCGGGATGCACTCAGACCACAATTCTGCGCGAGGAAGTAGTATATAAATTCTTCTAAATTTAATTATTCTAAAATACAATGAAGGGTAAGACAAGCGTCACAGAAACATGACAGAAGGCTACATAAATCACAGACGGCCGGGCGCTAAGAAAAAAAATGTCTCTTAAGGGACTGGCGACTGCAGACGTTCTCATGTTTCATGGGAGACACTTGGGAGTTTTTGCCCGAAGAAATTTCTTTCTCATTATATTATTTTTATCCTCTCATTAAGATCTATTATATCACTGTTATCTTGTTATTACAACCACAAACCTGCTGCCGGTATTTGAATTTCATTCAAGATTTCTCATACGGTGATTGGATTCTTCATTTTTGGACAACATCGTAACTGAATGCTTGAGACAATTTATTTCATATATCGCTATGGTACCATATAAGAACAGTTGTTCCATAAAATTAAGATATTTTTATGCTTTCTACATATATAACCTACAAACTTACATTAAAATGTATGGGCGCTGTCGTTCAGGCGAGCAAAACACACACACATATATAAATAAATAAAAAAATTATATATATATATATATATATATATATATATATATATATATATATATATATATATATATATATATATATATATATATATATATATATATATATGTGTGTGTGTGTGTGTGTGTGTGTGTGTGTGTGTGTGTGTGTGTGTGTGCTAACCTCCCCAAAACAGTTGTTAACACTTACTTCGGAAGGTTGGTAGCTGTGACCCTTCCCATCTCTCTCTCTCTCTCTCTCTCTCTCTCTCTCTCTCTCTCTCTCTCTCTCTCTCTCTCTCTCTCATGAATTCTAAAAACCTACATTTTATCTATTGTGAGCGTAAATCAAACCTGGTATACAAAAATAAAATTTGTTCTGCAGAACTAACATTAGCGAGGTTAAATGAATGATATGCTAATAGCAAAATACGGAACCACCACTTCCAAACATTAATTAGTCATGAGTGATAATCAATGTGAGATTAAATCCCCATTCCCCATCCTGTCACTAAATACTCCACATTATGTCAATATGTGTGAGTCACCAGTTCACTTAAGTGGCTATATGCCATGACTACCTATGGCTGTCCTTGGAGCATCTGTAGGGGGAGAAATCATCTGCTATTAACTCACTCAGTTCATAATAATAACATCACAAAATACAGAAACACATGATAAAAGAGACAAGGAAATAGCCACTAACAGTTAACCACTGTCTATGTTAAAAACTCACCATTACAGCAAAAGGGAATCTGATCCCAAAGTGTTCCAGGAAGTCTTTCTGGCCTGGCACCTCCAAAGCGAGTGTATCGCCTTTCGCAAGAGAGTTTCACACCTAGCCAGTTTCACAATACACAAACCTCTCCTCCGACACACTCAGATTCCATTTCTATCTGGACAGAAACTTCTAGAAGCTTCGATGCAGGATGCTGACCCAAACTCCCGCCAGGTATTTGTCTCTAAGAGACTCAAGGTGACTTTCCCACCCACGGATTAGGATGCTGAATTTGCAGATGACCACGCAGCACATACCACCCACTTGCAAGATCACTGATCACCGTAAAACATCCTATGTCATAGTCATGAAAACATACACACACACACACACACACACACACACACACACACACACACACACATATATATATATATATATATATATATATATATATATATATATATATATATATATATATATATATATATATATACATATATATACAGTGTGTGTGCGCGTTTATATGAAAATCAAAAGACTTAATTACAATATAATTTGAAATATGACATTACTTAACCCCGAAATGACATGACGCAAGTTAATGTGATCCTATGTCATGCTTAGTAAAAGGTCTCTACTTTTGCTGTTAATTCTAGAAGAACATATCTCTCGAAATATTTAATTTAATTTTCTAACACGAAATGTCAAAGACAAATTATATTTAAATATGGAAGGGACATACCAAGTTTGCTGATTTTAAGCGCATGTGTAAAATTCCCTGTTTCTCTGAATCATTGCCTTCGATTACTATGAGTGAAAACCAAAAGTTCAGTCTGAACATGAATTCCATTTCTTCTGCATTTCCCTTTTTGTTTGACCGACCTTCTCAAAGTCCAGTTGCAATGAATGAAGAATTGTCCAACAACAACAGAATATAATTTGATTTTTAATTTTGATTTTATTTTTTTATAGTCAATTATGCTAATTTTTCCCTTTGTGGGTTCTTCAGGAATATTACCTTATCCGTACATCAAGTAACCTGCGCGGTGAGACATTTTTAAATATTGTATAAATTCTCTGGATCAGTAAATATTTGTAAATTCTGAAGAAATGCACTTGAATAAATATGCGCTTTCATTTATTTTCTTCATATCTCCAATTGTAAATAGATTTTTTTAAAAAAAGCTAAATAATAGAAAAGTTTACTAGGAAAGGAATAACTGGTACAAGGTATGTGTTATGCAAAATGCATCTCCACAGAGCTGTATATACAAGTAACACACCTACTCATGAATTCACTCGTGAGTTCGTAGTATGTAATCACTTATAACATATACGTACCGCCCCATACACAAAACCTCTTTCATTTATTTAAGTGCTGTGTAACACAACTGCTACCATGTAAGATTATTAGTTTATGCTTGTCGACATCCACCGAAAATCCGAGGAAGCTTTTATGTATATTTGAATAAAAAAAAAAGAAATTTCTATTATTTCAATGTTTACCAAGCATTAGTAACATCATGCATACAAACACACACATATATATACTGTATATATATATATATATATATATATATATATATATATATATATATATATATATATATATATATATATATATATATATATATATATATATATACTATATATATAGGCAGGAAGCGCGAGGAACACGCACAAATCCAGTATCTACATTTTTTGTCGTTTTGTCGACGACGTTTCTTGACCCGTGGTCACAGCATCAGAATATCTATAGCTAAAATATAAAAAAAAGGGCATTCAGCATGCATAATTAAAGTATACATACACAAAATATACAAAATATAAGAAAACTTAAAATGGAGAATCAGTTAAACGTATATAATCAATCACACTTAAATACATTTACACATTAAAAAAATTAATAAAAGAAAATTTAAAATGAACTTATTGAAAGAAAATTTAAATAACTTAATAAAAGAGATTTTAAAAAGAACTTAAAGGGGAGAGGAAAACACACTAAAAGAATACAGAATAAAAACAGAATTGCCAATCATCGACTGTTCCCCTGTTCATAGCATAACTCGCTTGCTTGTTTATATTTGTCCGCCTTCTTCTTCTTCTGTTTTTATGCTGTAGTCTGTTAGTGCGTTATCACATAAACAAAGCCACTCCAACACCTTCAAAAAACATAACAGACACCTCACACGTCTCGAACTGTCAACCCGGAGAAAGGGAGCTGGGGGTTTGATAACATGTACACATTCGCTACCGGGGTCTAAGCGATGTCAGGCAGGGCAGCCGATCGAGGCTACGGCCTACCCCACCGCCAAATCAAAGTCCTTCAAAAGAAGGCATCGTGCTTACCCCATATAATAATGGGAAAATGCACATTAAAGGCGAAGAAGAAGAAGAGTCTGTTAGTGTGTTATCCTCTTTCACCCAGAGAGGTGCATCTTACGCTCTCCCTTATAAGTACATTTTAAATTCTCTTTTATTAAGTTGTTTAAATTTTCTTTTATGAAGTTCATTTTTAAATTCCTTCTATTAATTTTTCTTAATGTGTTAATGGTGTGATTAATTATTTGTTTAACTGATTTTCCATTTTAAATTTTCTTATATTCTGTGTATGTGTTTACTTTTAATTATGCATTATGCACTCTGAGGCTTATATATATATATATATATATATATATATATATATATATATATATATATATATATATATATATATATATATATGTATATATATATATATATATATAGTATATATATATATATATATATATATATATATATAATATTATATATATATATATATATATATATATATATATATATATATATATAATAATATATATATATATATATATAATATATATATATATATATATATATATATATTGTTACGTGTGTGTCTTCTGATCATGCTGTATTATTCAATTTACGTAATTTTTAATGACCCTGCAGACCAAGAATACACGTAATTTTCACTTGAAGCCAAAAGTTAACCTCAAAGACAGTCGTTAATTAGCCAAAGGTCGCCAGTTAAGGGTAATTAACATTAACAAGAATATTTTTGAGATGAATTTTAGATTTGAAACGCAACGGTTCTTCCAAACATTCGGACGCCAGGCATAAAAAAGCATCGAGACTTAACTGTTTGCTTACCCTAAATCTAGGCATGTACTGGAATAACGGGGAAGCTTCAATAAAATAATTTGGCTTAATCTAGATGTAAACACATATACAGTAAGTGGGGGATCAAAAGAAATGCGAAATACAGAAAAAGATAAAGAATGGGCGAAGTTTTTGAACAAAAAGCGACTTTACCTTAGGACGAACGTTGTGCGCACCAACCACCGCCGAGAGGAGCTCTCAATTGCTTCTTCACTTCAACAATAGAATAATAGACAAAGAAAGGAGAAGAGGCCCGTGGTCGGACGTGTGGTCTCTTGAGAATGCTCCAGTCTCTCTGAAGTTCCCTGACCGGCCTAGGTCAACAAACAGTCACCCCAGGCGTCCGCGTTCTTGTTAAAACATTCGCCAAGAGACAGGTAGGAAGGAAAAAGGGACCTTAGGACCACCTATTTTTTTGATATGGGAATTTTTTCTGTAGGAAAAATGGCTGAATGCTACCTATCCTTTTCAACGGACGTTAAAGTTTGAACTGAAGACGCTTCTAATCTAGACAACGTCTTTTCCGGTCTCAGTCAGGCTGATATTTTTACAATCAAAAAGTTTGAGGGCGAACAGCAGTAATTTTATAAATATATATATATATATATATATATATATATATATATATATATATATATATATATATATATATATATATATTTATATATATTATATATATATATATATATATATATATATATATATATGAATATATATATATATATATATATATATATATATATATATATATATATATATATATATATATATATATATATATATATATATATATATATATATAATATATATATATATATATATATATATATATATATATATATATATATATATATATATATATAATATATATATATTATATACACACACACCTGTACACATACATATATAAGATGGCAGGAATTTTTCCTTTTGTCTCAGTGGCTATTGTAAATCAGGTGTCTGGTGTTTATAGCAATGCGATGATTGGTAGCTAGTAGTCGAGAATTTATATTTTTATTTTTTCATCTGTAAACATATCATTATTACAGGTGTGAATTGCACGATATTCAAAATAATCACATGGTAGAAAATTGACAGACTATGACTTTCCAAAGATAAACTGAAAGTAATGGGTATTTACTAGGTGGATGGGCAAAATGAGACTAGTTCTAAGGTGGTAAATAAATACATTACAAGGTGATATATACTTAAATAGATATCAGGGAAAGATAGGAATACCGTCATCTTAGGATTTACAATATGTGGTTTCAACTGACATGATAAGCAGAGTAGATCCGAGGGAAAGTTAACCTTTGTTACAATGTTTTCTTGCTGAAATTTTAAAATTATATTGTGATATTAACAAGAACAAACGAGTAAAGAACGTCGATTGGAATTGTTGGCACGTTTAGAACTGTAAGTTAATAAGAATTAGGAGAGCAATTAAACTTGGGGATGAACGATGGAAATAGTTATAAGAATAGATATATATATGTATAAATATGTATATATATATATATATATATATATATATATATATAATATATATATATATATATATATATATATATATATATATATATATATATATATATATATATATATATATATATATATAAATATATATATATATATATATATATATACATATATATATATATATATATATATATATATATATATATATATATATATATATATATATATATATATATATATATATATATATATATATATATATATATATATATATATATATATATATATATATATATATATATATATATATATAACCATGGAGCAAAAGCGAACTCAGCGCACATCACATTCGCATCCAGGTCAAGGGCAGGAATACAGAAGCAGATGACACAGTAACCATTTCTTCCAACGTTTCATGATTTGCAATTACATCATCAGGGAGATCTATGACAATAAAATACAATATCATAATATAAATTACTTAAAAGACTTATATATAAGACTTTACTTTAAATATGTAGATATGTCGTGCCCGACATATTAGTTTCCATTCTTACTTGCATATTTCTTCTAAGTTGATGAAACAGTCGTCCACAGCGTCTCTTCCGTAGTCAGCCGCTTACGAGTCTGTTATTTCGAAGGGAATTAGACTAATGTAACTGTATCTCTCAGAAAGGCATAATGGAGACGAAATGGTAACTTATTATTTTAATGATGAAAGTTAACTACAAACTCAAGAACAATTTATGGTTACAGTTACTATCTTGAAATCACTCTTGCTAAACAGTTCAGTTAATTCTGTTTGGGACCACAAAAGCAAGGGGAAGCTGCGTCTTCCCTTATGGGTTGACTGAGACTTGAATGCCCCTCTTCTGGCTTCTCTGGAACCCCTCTGTCTTCTTGTTATCTTCCAACTCCTCCTTTTCAGTTTCCCATTGGAAGATTTTATCTGTAAGGCCTCCCCTTGAGCAGCTTGATTGGGAAGGACGGTGGTGGGTGTTGTTAAAATCTCACTTTAGAGGATTTGATTGGAAATGACCTCAGGAGGAGGTGTAAAGGACTCCTCCCTAGAATGTTTGATTGGAGAGGTGTTGAACTACATCACTTTGTCCAGGCCCTTTTCCATGGAATTTCCATGTAAACGGCTCCTGTTGAAGGCGGGGTTATAGACATGACTGGAATGTTAGCTTCTGACGAGGTGCTGAGTGATCTTTAGTCAGCTAAATCGCGAGGGCACAGTTTCCAAATTTTACAATCGGTTTTATGGCCCTGGGTGTGATATACTTGCTCACTGTTTTGAGTTCGTGCATAACGGTTTCTTGCAGTTTGCTTACTCAACACTTCTAGTCTCACAATACATAACAACCAAGGCTTAATTGTTTTTTTTTTCTCTCTCTCTCTATTCTCTCTCTTTATTCTTTCTCTCTCTCTATTCTTTCTATGCTTTCCTATCTAATTTTTCCCTATACCGTTACAGACAGCAGGCTAAGAAAACTGATAAAAACAGAACACAAAAAGATAAAATTATTAAGAACAGACAACACACTCAAACACAGACACTCTTAGAAACAAAATAGTAAAAATCAGACAAAATACTAAAATACAAACGCACTTAAAAAGCATTGAGGGTAACCTACAATTCCAGAGGCCAAGGACACACTAAGTATAAAACATACCAAAAAAATTTTCAGAAAAAGGCAGAGAGTTAAGACAAATACAAGGGTACAGCGGCTGTTTGATAGTTCGATGATGGAACTCCTTGTTTAATATTTAGTGTTTCGAGAATAAGTAGTTCTTGAGGATTGTTTCTATAACAACAATCTTAAAATTTTCATAGCTGATTTCTGTTTTTCATTTAATGGTATGGCTGTGTATATCAGAGGATTCTGGATTAGTTAATCGACACCCGGTTCTATAACTTATCCCCCTATCGGAATCGGCCCTCGCCGTGAGAAGCTGCCTGGTGGATCCAATATATTTTCCTAAATTACATTTAGGATAATTGTACTCATAGACAACACCAGACGACATCAAAGGTGGTGGCCGATCCTTAAATCTGAAAAGAGAGCCGATACTTTTTGGTTTCTAAGGAATTAGTTTAAGATCGATGGCCCTAATATATTTTTGGACGATTTTCATGAAGTCTCTCCGAAAGTTGTCTTTATATATAAAAGGAAAAGAATGGGAGTTTAGGCACATTGCAACACTTTGGCTTATTGAAGAATTTTTTCTTTAGAAGTTTTTTGAGAATCCTGTGAAAACATGAGTAGGGAAACAATTATTGGTGAAGTATTGCTGTAAGAAGACGATTTCTTGGTGAAAGAGGACCCAATCCAATATTTTCAAGAGTCTAACATGGTAAATGGTTTGGAAGGATATAAAAAAAAGTAACGGGAAAAGTACAAGCCTATATCCCAGAAATGGCAACCCAAAAACAAGTCCAACTAATCTACAACATAGTGCTACCAACTTTAACTAATTAAGTCATTACATCGTAAGAGTAAAAAAGTCTAATATGACCTCTAATCAAAACATCTGAGGAAATAAAGGGAAAAAAGATAACTTTTTAAAACAGGTACAGAGAAAAACAGATGTGGGATCTCACCACGTTACCGACCCAAAACCACACATACAAATAAATGGCAATTAAAATTCAAGAAATTTAGTAAAAACCAAATGGCATCAAAATCCAAATGGGAATTAAAACAAACATAAGATATTCAAAGCAAGGATTATATATGGAAGGAACAGTACAAGTTAGGTATAAAAAATGATAAAGCCCATTAGGGCTTTTAAAAATCAAAGTCTCAGCTCACCTCACTAGCAGTTCGTAAGCACTTCTACAGGAGTGGGTCTTTCCCTAGAAAATCACCTGACCCGAATGCCAAACCTGTACCCAAAACGTGAAATCTACACTTCCTATGTTCCTCCCATCAGAGTGAACTCACGAACGAACCCTCAGCCGGAACCCAACGATTTCCGGCCGGAACATTCCGATGTAGCTAGGGCATCGTTTAAGGAGTCATGCACTTTGTCTCCATGGGAAGGGAAGCTGACCAGACTTCCTCAACACTTACCCGCAAACACGTAGGCACTGATTCGCGTTTTCACTCGCCCAAAATATCTCAGGCTAACCAGAAGTGCATAAGTAACAAAAAAAAAAAAAAAGCATAAAACATATATCATTATTCTTAATGCTTTTCGAAGAAGTCGATTGTCAGTTACTGCAGCAATATTACAACCACAAACCAAAGGTTCGAAACCTGGCTGAAATAAATGCACTTATTAGATATAATGGCCCTTTGGTGTGAGTTATTCCCATGGTACACTGATTTAGATACTAAGTGATATTTATGGCTTGATATTTCAACGTGTTATGAATGAGAGTGTGGCATTACCGTAACACAGGTAACATACCGTTTGCTAAACATAAAATGAAAGAGAGCAGTAATCACAGTCCATTTTAGATCTTAGGAGTTTTTTTGAAACTCCATCCAAATCAAGATATTCGTCATGGACGATTTTGAAGTTTTGGTTACCAAATGCCAAGACCCGGACGAACTTTATTTCAAAACATTGTATTTTATACGTGGACCCATTTTGGAATTTAGTCTTGAGCTATGGACCGCGGTTGCAGCGTCCTCATGCGACGATTCAGCACAAAGTACTTTCTTGACACGACAGTATCGAACAGCAAATGGAGCGCAGAAACAATGTAAAGATTGGATGCGTCTGGTGATGCGTCTGGAGTAGGTGTTACTTTTCATTACAAATTCAAACCTTACTATTTCCTCCGTGATTTGGGAATAACTTTTTACCGAAATTTCAAATATTTGTAAGCGTTACAAAGCTCAAACAAAGCGTTGGCTTGTCTAATGAACGGTACTAATACAAAGTTCAAAGCACCCCAAGGGCTTATTGGTAACTGTAAATTTTACAGAGTACAAATTTCAATTTCTGTTGTGTGCAAGGTTTAGCAGAGGTTAAGAGAGGACCGATGGGAAAATCCACGTTTAAAAGGTGAAGATTCGTAGATGTGAAGAAGTACATATGTTTTATCTCATCATAATCTGAATTCCGACATCCAATAAAGATAACTGCAGGTATCGCATGTATTCCTTTTCAAGGAATTCAATTATTTTTTGGCACATTTTGCTATGTGGTGCACATTGATGTCAATTCAAGGGAATATGATGGCCATGCGCCAACACCTCCTTAATATGATATATACCGAAGCTGAAAAAAAAAAAAATTTAAGGATAGTTTTATAAATCTAAGTTTGTGTTGTTGGTCCAAGAAAGTAGTTTGCTCCAAAACTTTGGGACATATCTACTGCAATAAAAAAAAAAAAGACGACTTTAACCAATATTGTCAGCAATACCTTTATAAGAAGTCACCAAATAATGTTGTCATGCGTGGCGAGACCAAATTACAAGATTATT
>NC_089769.1:28972122-28984622 GCF_040412425.1 Macrobrachium rosenbergii
CTCGCAGTTATTCTATTCAGCCAAGGAGATGAATTTAACTGGGATTGCTGATTAATCATATGTTTTTTCTAACTACTGGAAGAACGAGGAAAAACAACGTTACTTGGAAGTCAAACTTCAACAAGTATTGAATAATAAATGCACAAGGAAGAGCGCAAGGCAATTATTAGTGCAATGCAATTCAAGTATCTCTATAACTCTGATCTGAAAGGAATTCCGCTTCACAGCATTCTTGTACAAGAAAGAGAAGCATTGGCCTAAAAGATAAGAGGAAGTTCTCTATTGAAATTTAACTTGTGAACGATTGTCAATACTACCATCTCTCAGGAATTATCAAAATCATAATTACTACTCTGAAGAAACAAACCATTACTTCTGAAAAAAAATTGGCTTAGGAAGATGTCGAGAGGCTGTAGGCACCTAAATGGGAGAAAAGTATTTATATATTGAACCCACCCCAAAAAAAGCAAAGACCACTAATGAAATCGTATTTGTAGATATGAGAAGCTTTACCAAGGCAACCAAGATTGTTTCTGGAAATAAAAGTACATCACCAAAATACTCATTAAAGAAAAACAGAAATGTGTTACGAATATATAATGTACCTAAGCGCTTGACGACCGCTCAGATCGTTACATTATTATTTTTTGGTGCTTTTCTTCCATTTCAAGAAGTGGAAACGGGAAATATGATGATGCTTTCGTTTACTTTTATTCTTCTCTCTAAAGATAACTCAATTTCAATCGTTTCGAGCTGAATAGAGAATAATTATATTTATATAATGCGCGGGAATATCATTTGTTTATGCCGGGCGGTGCACTCAAAAATTCTCCTGTATCGTCTTCGTTCACAGGCGTTCGCTAATTTGATTTAATTTTAATTAAGATTAAGGAGGTGATTCCTTTTATTTGTGGGTAGAATATTTTTTTCTCTTCACACTCAGTTCCTTTGGCTTCCGGAGTCTTCTTACACACCAGTTCTTTCACATTTCATGAAACATGAAAATATCGTCTTTTCTGATATCACACAAATAATATCTGCGGATACTGTCCCTCCCCTCCGTCTGGGCTTATTTAGGGCAGACCATTCCTTCACTTCCATTGGCCACTCCCAATGGAAGTGAAGGAATGGTCCGTTCAAATGCTTTGCTGAAGTTACCACTAGCTCATTGGTACCCAAGACTTCCAACGGTCCTCATCCCGGCCTTCCTGGTCCTTGTAGCCGTCACCTAACTGAATGCCATCCTAACATCTTCGACAAATGAGGCATCCTCGCACTTATGATGAAGACCGCCTTCAAAGCATCCCCCCCCCCATCCCATTCGTCAGAAAACACTGGGATCTCTTTTTGCCCTCCTTGTGGTTTAATCTCGAATTTCTCTGCCTCTGTGGTGGGAGGTAAGTAGACATTTTACCGAATCAGACCCCACTTCCAAGTTGTTTTCTGAGCAAAGATTCTGTAATAATATACGTGGAAGAGTGTGAAGGATTGTTTGTGGCAAGAGAACGTTGGGGACAGACAAACACAAACTAATTTAACGGAGTCATGCTCTGTTGCATGATCTTCAGATTCTGTTTTTTTTTAACTTTTCATTTACATTTTCTTTACTTTCTAGTCATTATTTGCACATTATCCATCCGTTAATTGTGGAGTAAGAAATGCACTAGAGCCTTCATTAATGAATGTAAGCTCTTCGAATACGATTATAGTATAGAAGATATTGAAACAAGTTTGATGAATTTTCCATGACTTTTCATCTTTAGATATATAGCATATTCTACAGTGGGTGGTTTGGCATTGTAAAGAAAATCTGCTTTTGCATTTGCCATTGCTACTTTCTCTTTTTTCACATTTTCCCCTGAGCCTTTTAAAACATTTATTTTTGTCATATTATTTCTATTTAGTTTGATTGGGACAGGGCTGGTGTCTTTTGCTGCTATTTTTCACGTTTTTTATCTATATTTTTTCTATATTTATGAATGTCTAGTTTGAATTTATTTTGGGGGTATTCTTCATATGATTATTTACATGAGTGCTTTCTACTTGTTTTCCGGACTCTTGTCTTACTGAGCATGCTCATTCTCACTAACGATTTTAATGACCTGGTAATAAAAAGGAAGTTTTTTTTGCGCAGACAATACCAGCCGCAATGGCAATAAATTCCCTTGCATAACTTAAAAAGAATATTCGTACCTGAAGGAAAATTCCCCCTCTTCCTCAAGCTCAAAATTTACATTTTCCCCAGGATTTTTTCTTTTATGGTAAGGGACATGGCGTGAGGTTACGTGCTAACTAATCCTTTTAGGGAGCGACAGAGCCACGCCTCCTGATATTTAGGTTAATCTTGTCATCGCCTTGAGCTACAGATTTTCTTTTTCCTTTAGCCATATATTTTTTGGAGATTAAAATGGGAAGTTAAGTAACACACAAACAACATTACTCCAGAAGTAACAGACAGATATTCATTCTTGGTAGGCAGACGTTACTTCTCATATAGTGAAGAGTAATTTCTCTTACTGGATCAGAAATTAATTATGCATACACTATATATATATATATATATATATATATATATATATATATATATATATATATATATATATATATATATATATATATATATATATATATATATATATATATATATATATATATATATATATATGCGTGTAATTGCAGGAGGGCTAGATCTTTATGTCAACGTAGTATCTTTTCAGATGCGTGTAAGCTTAATAATACAGTGTCTGTCCCAAAGAGGGCCATATCTGCAAATTGCAGTAACCACAGGCCAATTTCTGTTCTCCTTGTGCTCTCCAAAGTTGTAGAAGCACTTATTGTTAAGCCACTACAAAAGTATGTGAAATGCAAAGGATTGTTAGCTGAAAGTCAGTATGCATAAAGGAAGCACTTAGGTATCTGAGATGCTCTTTTCATGTGACATGATATTTGCAAGATATCCTTGATAATGGTTTTGAGTGTAGAGTAATTGAAACAAATTTTTGCACTGCTTTCGATTTGGTAAATCACAAGGCACTTATTTGTAAACTTCAGAATCTTGCAGTGGATGGATATGTTTTAGGATTACTTCAAGATTTCTTACAGGTAAGCAGCAACGAGTTGCTGCTGACGGAATTATCAGCGAACCAAGACCTATTGTGTCTGGAGTTCCACAGGGCAGTGTTCTTGGTCCACTGTTATTTTCTGTATATATAAGTCATATGGTTGTTGGCCTGGAAAGCAAAGTTGTTCAGTATGCCGATGATGCAACACTTGTGGATGTAGTAAAGTCTGCACTTTCAAGAAATGAAGCTGCCTTTAGTCTCAATTGTGACATGGAGCGGATTAGTGAATAGTGTAGTCGGTGGGGTATGAGGCTGAACTTCAGTAACACGAAAACTCTTGGGGTCATTTATTTTTTCCACTTCGTCTTCCCCTCCAAGTCGATAGGACTGCGCTGAATGAGTCTGGAGTTTTAACCATACCTGGTGTAACTTTTGACTCACATCTGACTTTTGAGAAACATCTAATGAAAATGTTAGCAAATGCCGCATGGAAGTCTGGTATTGTACGCAAGGTCTCATATATTTATAACAATGATAAAATCAGTGCAACCTGTTTTAGGTCATTTGTTCTTCCTTTACTAGAATACAGTTCTCCGGTGTGGATGCCTGCTTCTGCCAGAGGTTTATCTCTTTTAAATAAGTGGTTCGTGGTGGTGGATGGATTCTTTTTCCTAGCAGTTATGACTTGGACCGTCGACGGGTGGTCTCTTGTTTGTCACTTTTTTATAAGTTTTATTTTAACAGATCTTTCACATTCACAATTCATCCCTGATTCTCTTCTCGTACAGAGAGCCACTAGACTTGCTGAAAAGAAATACCAACATGCAGTAAAAGTGCCACATTGCCGAACTTCTCAGTTCCAGAGGTCCTTTATTCCTCATACCGTTGGACTATGGAACAGTCTTCCTAAGGAAGTTCAAGCGAAATTGTAATACATTCCTACCATAAAACAATTCTCCTTGTCTCTTAATAATTTATTAACATTTTTTTCTATCTATTTACTAATTTAATTTTTCTTTTCTAATAACAAATTTCTAGTTTCCGTATTTCATATTACCTTCTGCAACTTCTTTCAAATGAACACCATATTTTTTGGAGGCTTGAATTTCATGTTAAGGCCTCTGTGAGCTTGTTCCGTATGAATAGGGTTCTTCTGAATAATAATAATAATAATAATAATAATAATAATAATAATAATAATAATAATAATAATAATAATATATCTACATATTTCTATATATATATATACAGTATATGTACATATACTGTATATATATATATATATATATATATATATATATATATATATATATATATATATATATATATATATATATATATATATAATCGTCGGGATCGAACTCAGGTCTTCAGGTTTTATCAAGGGCGCGTGACTTAGGCCATACAAGTCATATTTGGAAATGAGAGCAATACACACAAGGAATTACCTGGGCAATAATCCTTGCATAACAGAAGTTTTTATCCGACCATAATGACCCAATGGACAGCTGTCCATTGGGTAAGTGATAAATGGGGAAAACTGCTGTTATGCAAGCAGTTAGCTTGCTCCAGGTGCAGTTGCTCTAGGTTCCAACTTCTTTAGACTGGCCTAGTGGATAGCGCCGTTGCCTTCCACCTGAAAGACCTGGTTCGATCCCGACAATGTCAGAAATTTATTTCTGTTCCACACGTGATTGTGTGTTGATTATTTCTATATATATATATATATATATATATATATATATATATATATATATATATATATATATATATATATATATATATATATATATATATATATATATATATATATGAAATTTTTATCACACCGTGACTTATGTACGTCATGAAGCTACAAATGTCACTTAATATCAAATTCACGCTACCTCGGAATATCCCCGATGGGGAATTATCACCGAAGGGGAATTTATAAGTGATAAATGGACTGGTACTGCCAAGTCTCGAACACACGACACAGATACTTATCCAGCAACTCCAGTCGACGTTCTACCCACTGAACTATCAAGAGGCAAAAGTTTATGGCGAGTCTGGTGTACTTTATTTACTTGTCGAGAGCGGGGAAATTGTACTTAGCTTTGGCATTAACCCACCTCCCCCATGATAGTTCTTTGGTATGTTTGGAACACACAACTCTTTTTATGAAATTTTTTATCACACCGTGATTTATATACAATCATGAAGTTACAAATGTTGCTTAATATCAAATTCACACTACCTTGGGAATATCTCCGATGGGGAATTATCACCGAAGGTGAATTTATAAGTGATAAATAGACTGGTACTGACGAGTCTCGAACCCACGACGCAGATACTTATCCAGCGACTCCAGTCGACGTTCTACCCACTGAGCTATCAAGAGAAGCATAAGTTAATGGCGAGTCTGGTGTACTTTATTTACCCGTCGAGAGCGGGGAAATCGTATTTAGCTTCGGCATTAACCCACCTCCACCATGATAGTTCTTTGGTACATTTGGAACACGCAGCTCTTTTTATGAAATTTTTTATTACACTCTCTCTTAATAGCTCAGTGGGTAGAAGGTCGACTGGAGTACCAGTCCATTTATCACTTATAAATTCCCCTTCGGTGATAATCCCCATCGGGGATATTCCCGAGGTAGCGTGAATTTGATATTAACCCAATAACCTTTTTCTATGGGAAGCAGCTTTGGTGTCCCCAGCTGTCAGCTAAGAGTGCGCCCCGCAAAAATTTACGCTACCCAGACTGTCAGCAAAAAGTAAAAAACACAACATGGCAACTACAATCCCGGCCGCGCTATCTTTTGAGGGCTGGAGAGCTACGTTTGCCTTTTTTTATCAGTTTCTGTATTTTATTCCATATATTTTAACCCATATAAGACTATTATCGTATATACGGCCGTTTCCCTTTCACCACTGTCACGTATTTATACGATCTGCTCTTTCCAGCCATGATAATAACAGCAATTTATCCCTTGCCTATAGGATTATCAGCATGGCGACATTTGGAAAATAACATTCTCTTAGGACCGCCGCACATGCATTGTTTCATGTATAGAAGTTTATTTGTTTTGTATGAAAATCTTTCTTTTTAAAGTTCTAGAATTTATAAATAAGAGGTTCAACAATTAATCATTCGAATTATAGTTATTACTAATCATCAGAATTTTATTTGACAAGCCACATAAAGGTATATATTCGAGCTGTTTCCAAAAGATCTTGTATTTTTAGTCTGTATAATCCAATCTTTGGGCTAAACCTAGGTTCCTGTTATGAATTCTACATCATCCACGATGCATGTCTGTTTTCTAAACAAAAAATATCAAATAAAAGTAAACTGTATGGAATTTCCAAGTCATATTATATATATATATACACACACACACACACACACACACACACACACACACACACACACATATATATATATATATATATATATATATATATATATATATATATATATATATATATATATATATATATATATATATATATATATATATATATATATATATATATATATATATATATATATATATATATATATATATATATATATATATATATATATATATATATATATATATATATATATATATATATGTATGTATGTATATATATATATACTGTATATGTATATATATGTATATAACAGCATGTTGTCTCTGTTCATTGATCCGTATGCTAATTGTTCTTTTTATAGTTGTTAGAATTCTCGAACGTTATGACTTATCAATGCCAAAGTTGTTAGGTTTGAATTACTGTATATGACATCCAGTGTTCAAAGGAGGGTAAAGAACAATACAAAGAAAACAGTTAGTCTCTCTCTCTCTCTCTCTCTCTCTCTCTCTCTCTCTCTCTCTCTCTCTCTCTCTCTCTCTACGACTAAAAGATAATTTGACTAATAAAATGGTAATACCGATAAATTTCATCATCTAGTCTTAAAGATTTTCCTTTATCGATGTAATGAAACTGCCACTGTTGTCAAAGACGAAATCTTAGGCCCGGAAATTATACAGACCTTGTTAGCCTCAGTTGTCGTTTTCATCATTCTCACTGTCGGATGAATTTTCAGCATTGTCTCTTGTGCAAGAATTTTGAACGTAACTTTCATTTTAGATAATGGTCTTTGTATATTGTTTCATGTTTGTTCGTTCTACTGTAGATCTAACCCTCTGATCTATGACGTTTCAGAGTTTATTCATAAGTAACGATAATTAGTTATTCTGAATGTTTTATATATATATATATATATATATATATATATATATATATATATATATATATATATATATATATATATATATATATATATATATACATGTACATACATACATATACATATATATATGCGTTTGTATATAGCGACATAAGATAATATACATAGCTTCTGAAGTAATTTTTATGAAATGCTAAAGTTAAATTGATGAAATAAATAAGCAATTTAGAATAAATAAACAAAGCATTTTTCGGTCGTTATTGAGAATGAAGCGCATCTGGAGTTCTGTCACATGCACTGAACATATCGTAAAATAATAAAACAGTCAAGTGAGTACATTTTCCATATTTCAGTTGGAATAATGTCAATAAACTACAGTTACTTATTGTTTTTCATTTGCGCTAGAGCGGGAAAAGTAAAACAGGGAAGAAAGTAACTCATTACCGATACAAAGTTGGATTAAATAGGATTATAGACCTTCTACCGCATGCGTCGAAAGACCAAAATTCCTTGTAAGAGAACGAACCAGGCCAACACAGTGTTGTCTTGCTACATAGCGATGCCGCCAAGTGACTGGCGAATTCCCGCATAAGATATAGAAAATCAGGAAAATTATGATAAAGGGGGTTCGGGAGGAAGTGTTTTTGCTTGGATATGGTCAACAACACTTCCTCGGACCTAGAGAAAACATATTATAGAGGATTAACCTTGAAAGGAAGGCAGGAAAAATCGATCGTATATATACGTACTAAACGCCACGGTCAAAACATCTGCTCCCCATATATATACGTACTAAATGGCTCAGGCAGCGTTGGCGCGCTACGTATATATACGTACTAAACGGTTAAAGGGTTAAGCGACATTTGTAGCTTCATGTTTATATATATATATATATATATATATATATATATATATATATATATATATATATATATATATATATATATATATATATATATATATATATATATATATATATATATATATATATATATATATATATATATATATATATATATATATATATATATATATATATATATATATATATATATATATATATATATATATATATATATATATATATATATATATATATATATATATATATATATATATATATATATATATATATATATATATATATATATATATATATATATATATATATATATATATATATATATATATATATATATATATATATATATATATATATATATATATATATATATATATATATATATATATATATATATATATATATATATATATATATATATATATATATATATATATATATATATATATATATATATATATATATATATATATGTGTGTGTGTGTGTGTGTGTGTGTGTGTGTGTGTGTGTGTGTATATGACTTTTTATCACATCACCGTGATTCATATAAAATCAGTAAGCTACAAACGTCCTTTAATATCCAATTCGCTCTACCTCGGAAATAATATATTTTCATAAATGTTACCGAAGGGGAATTTTTTAGTTGATAATAAGTTCGTCGTCCCATGGGCTCGAACCAGCGAAGGACAAGAACTCAGGACTACAGTGGACGCTTTAAACCACACGACCAGCAAGTGAGGTATAAGTGGATATCGCCTCCCTTATACAAATCCCCCGTCGAACTCAGGTGTTTGTATATTAGTGACGATATCCACCCACCTCTGCCATGTTGACTGTGTGGTGCGTTTGTCGCACGCAGCCATATTAAGACTTTTTATCACATCACCGTGATTCATATACAATCAGTAAGCTACAAACATCCTTTAATATCCAATTTGCTCTACCTCGGAAATAATATATTTTCATAAATGTTACCGAAGGGGAATTTTTTAGTTGATAATAAGTTCAACATCCCATGGGCTCGAACCAGTGAAGGACAAGAACTCAGGACTACAGTGGATGCTTTAAACCACAGGACCAGCAAGTGAGGTATAAGTGGATATCGCCTCCCTTAGACAAATCCCCCGTCGAACTCAGGTGTTTGAATTTTAGTGACGATATCCACCCACCTCTGCCATGTTGACCGTGTAGTGCGTTTGTCGCACGCAGCCATATTATGACTTTTTATCATATCACCGTGATTCATATACAATCAGTAAGCTACAAACGTCCTTTAATATCCAATTCGCTCTACCTCGGAAATAATATATTTTCATATATGTTACCGAAGGGGAATTTTTTAGTTGATAATAAGTTCGTCGTCCCATGGGCTCGAACCAGCGAAGGACAAGAACTCAGGACTACAGTGGATGCTTTAAACCACACGGCCAGCAAGTGAGGTATAAGTGGGTATCGCCTCCCTTATACAAATCCCCCGTCGAACTCAGGTGTTTGTATTTTAGTGACGATATCCACCCACCTCTGCCATATTGACCGTGTAGTGCGTTTGTCGCACGCAGCCATATTATGACTTTTTATCACATCACCGTGATTATAGACAATCAGTAAGCTACAAACATCCTTTAAT
Organism: Macrobrachium rosenbergii; assembly: GCF_040412425.1. NCBI lineage: Eukaryota > Metazoa > Arthropoda > Malacostraca > Decapoda > Palaemonidae > Macrobrachium > Macrobrachium rosenbergii. The sequence continues at coordinate 28,981,894 of NC_089769.1, forward strand.
ATCCAATTTGCTCTACTCGGAAATAATGTATTTTCATATATGTTACCGAAGGGAAATTTTTTAGTTGATAATAAGTTCGTCGTCCCGTGGGCTCGAACCAGCGAAGGACAAGAACTCAGGACTACAGTGGATACTTTAAACCAAACGACCAGCAAGTGAGGTATAAGTTGATATCGCCTCCCTTATACAAATCCCCCGTCGAACTCAGGTGTTTGTATTTTAGTGACGATATCCACCCACCTCTGCCATGTTGACCGTGTAGTGCGTTTAACGCACGCAGCCATATTATGACTTTTTATCACATCACCGTGATTCATATACAATCAGTAAACTACAAACGTCCTTTAATATCCAATTCGCTCTACCTCGGAAATAATATATTTTCATATATGTTACCGAAGGGGAACTTTTTAGTTGATAATAAGTTCGTCATCCCGTGGGCTCGAACCAGCGAAGGACAAGAACTCAGGACTACAGTGGACACATTAACCCATGCGGCCACAAGAGAGGTATAAGTGGATATCGGCTCCCGTGTACAAATCACCCGTCTAACTCAGGTGTTTGTATTTTTAGACGATATCCACCCACCTCTGCCATGTTGACCGTGTAATGCGTTTGTCACACGCAGCCATATTATGACTTTTTATCACATCACCGTGATTCATTTACAATCAGTAAGCAAAACTAAAGGAACAAAATATGTTTATCACCTTGCCTTATGCACACAATTAATCCTATTCACTGGTGGCCAATAAATGAAATGCTGTTTGTGAAGAATTTAAGTATAAAAATAGATTTTTAAATTCAAAATTTATAATTAGAATTCACAGTCTGAAAAATTTACTATTACTTGAAAACAAGACAGAAATTTAATTAATTCTTGAGTTATTTTATTAAAAATACTAAATCATAAACTTTCATTTATCAAGCAATTAAATTAATCAAGCAAAATTTAAGCTATCAAGAATTACTCAAGATTTAAAAGGAAATCTAAGTAAATGAAAATTAAATGAAGTGTGCAAAGTTAAATTATCAAGAAATATTTAAAATGCTAAGTAGATCACCAATATATAAAATGTAAAAAATCAAGAGATTGCAAACACAATAACACAAAAATACACAAAAAAATTACCAATAATAATTTCACTAATGCAAAATTATCTCAATGCACCTTATTATACCATGATAATAATAGGTAAAATTCACTTTACCTTATACAAGCTTGTGAAAAGTTTTGCAAATTCACCTGGAATGTAGCTGCTCCTGATTCATAAAACACTTTTTTGTTAGACGCCGTTGCAGATTTTTCCTACGTTAAGAGCTCAAAAGCTAAGATTAATACCAGTGACAACACTAGCACTTTACATTAATAATTACTCTCTTTTGAAGAGAGAGAGAGAGAGAGAGAGAGAGAGAGAGAGAGAGAGAGAGAGAGAGAGAGAACCAACAAGAATGGTCTCTGAAATCAGAATGAGCAAATTTTAAGATTCCAGTAGGAAATTAAACAATCAGATGACATCATTAAGGCATTTTGGGAATGAGATACGAGGGAAAGTTCTAGAAGAAGGAAGTAAAAATTTTGAACTGCAATCTTACAAAACATGATGTAATCGATCGACATGTGCTTTTACCCTCAAAAAGGTGTGTGTAACTCGAACAAAAAATCATATGGGATGCAATTAGGCCAATACGTGATCAGAGCAATGTAATCTTAAACATAATGCAATTGTCATGTGCTTCAGTGCAGCACTTATTCATGTTTCTCAAAAGGTAGACGTCTTTACCAGAAAAACGTATGGAACACGTTGCGAAATCATTCGTCTTCTTCTCGTATGAAACAAAGCTTTTACAGAAATCTTAACATAATCAAACCAGACTACAACTGGCTAATTATGACTGGCATGTTATTAAAAGAAAACGAAAAACTCGAATTGGTTTCCAGAACGAAGCAGCTATTGTGTCTCTCGCCTGTCAACACATTATCTTAACTAATGACAACTGAAGTATAACAAGCCTTCCTGCCACACACACACAAACGTGTTGCTCATATACAACGTTACTATTAAAAATGTATTATTAATTCTAAATTACGCTGTTAAGTTATCTAAATCACTTACTCTTTTGAGATCTGATATTACACTGCATACAATATTTCAACAATTATTATTATTACACACAGCATATGATAAATGGAAGAGTAAATATATCAATACCATGGGATGATATACTGTACATATCACAAGGAAACATAATGAAAAAAAAAAAAAAAAAAATATATATATATATATATATATATATATATATATATATATATATATATATATATATATATATATATATATATATATATATATATATATATATATATATATATATATATATATATATATATATATATATATATATATATATATATATATATATATATATATATATATATATATATATATATATATATATATATATATATATATATATATATATATATATATATATATATATATATATATATATATATATATATATATATATATATATATATATATATATATATATATATATATATATATATATATATATATATATATATATATATATATATATATATATATATATATATATATATATATATATATATATATATATATATATATATATATATATATATATATATATATATATATATATATATATATATATATATATATATATATATATATATATATATA
>NC_089769.1:28989622-28992122 GCF_040412425.1 Macrobrachium rosenbergii
TCTGTACCCTTAAATGTTGTGTATTATTTAGGGTTTTAGGCTCTCACATTTTCTTTCTCCTCTTCTTTCTCTGTCTTTCTCTCTTACATAATAAAGTATAGTAAAAACTTCGGAGCGCTCTCTCTCTCTCTCTCTCTCTCTCTCTCTCTGTCACTTTGGTTAATACCACCATTTTTCAGCGAGAGATGGGAGACCATTTTTCCTCTCCGTCTCCCTCCTGACGTGGTCTTCAGTGTCACCTTTGAAGGTTTTATAACAATTACCGTAGTAATGGCCTGATTTCCCTCCACGTCCAAAGAGAATAAAAGGAACTTCGAGAGCGTTATTAACTTTTTTATTATGATTTTATTAGATAAAAAACCGTTAAAACAAAAACATTTAGCCCAGCTTGTCCTTTGTACCAAAAGAACGCCTATTTCAACAAGAAATTGCCCTGGAATATGTAAATTTCTTCAACGTTTATTAATATGCAAAACAAAATTGTCTAACTCAGATTCTTTTTATGAAAACATAGGAATATAAACATAATTCCAACATCCATTTTTAGAAAGTTTTTACTTACGTATATAAGAGGGTAATTTGATCATGCAAAAATTAATTAATTTCATATGGCATATCAATGATGAAAATTTTGTACGGTGTATTTTCTGAAAAATGCTGCCTTTAATAAAAATATTCTAAAAATGTCATGAAATGTCACCGGAAATGTAATGAACATAAATAATTCGAAAATACTTCACCTATACATTTTTTCTGTAGCTCGGTACTTGACTGATCCTGGTATGCCCGTTCAAAGTACTGTAATAACAGCGTATATTATACAACTATGTTTTAAATTGAATAATGGAAGTAAAGAAAAATCTGCCACATTGCTGAGAAAAGAAAACTATTATGAACTTCGGAAAAGGAAACAAACAGATATATTCTTTGAAGCCAGCCAACTTGTAGATTCACAGTTGTGTCCTCTAATTATTCTTTGACGAATATCTTAAGTCTTAAGTCACAAATAACCAATTACAATAAGATACCCTTACCTGCGGGAATAACTTACTCACGAAGATAATTATGTGATACATACAGTATTCATACCGTGACCAAGATAACAAATAATTTTCTTTAGAGGTTGGAAGTAAGGTTACAGCCACCTTCATCACTCTGCAATAGGCTAGGAAGAATGCTTGGTCTGCCATTGAAGGTGTATCACCGAGTAATGGCTGGAAAAGTAAGACAAATGGCACTGTGGGTTTAGCAAGGAAAAGGGTATACGTATTATCTACTTGAAATGAGGCGCCTTTGTGATAAGTTTGAAAGTAAAGTTTAAACCTGATGATATCATCGATGGAGTGTGATGAAGATATATGGTACAGGAAATAAGCTTGGAAAAGGGAAAACCTTAAAATCTTTATGAAGGAAGGAAAGCAGTTTAGAACAACACGAAAGAGACCATGGTCTGGCTTAAAAGTATGTCTAAGCCAAAGAGGCTTTGTCTTCATGGATATTGATTATCTTTTTGACTGTGGTGATGTTATAAAACGGAACGGATATTTGATGACTGTGATAAGTTAGTGTGGTAAGAAAATGAAGCATCAATAGAGTGTGAAATGGTTGATGTGAACATGTGGTGAAGTACTGATTTGGGTTTGACAAAAGAAAGTACTTCAGGAAAGGTGAGCAATATTAATTTGAGAGGATGAATGGAAACCAGAAGAAGGAATAAAGCATTTTACCATTGTTTTTGCTAAATGCAACGAAGGCGCATGGGTTTGATCAAACAATTTGACAGAAAGTTACAGTGCCTGTGAAAGACAGAAATGAAAAAATATGAATGGATGGTTGAACCAACATCATTTTATAGAGGTCGAGTGTGTATATAGATTGTGAATGAGAGAAAAATTTTGAAGTTGATGAGATTCATTGCTTTGGTAGGGTATGTGGAGTGGCAAAAAGAGGAAGGTTAAGAAGTAAGAGTCAAACTCAGATGAAGTATAGATCAGAGTGTTTCATACTAGTTGAACTTATGGGAAAATGCTAATAATGTGAAAATGCTATTAGGAAGGAGATAAATACCTAGAAAAGACCTGGAATGATGCAATGACGAGGTATTGTAAGGGAAAGTCTTTAATATCCCATAAGCAAGAATGTGCATACAAGATTGTGTATGGTGAGTTTAACTAATGTTGTGAAACGGATTTCTTGTAACTCTATGCAAAATATCGTGCATGCATATATACTGTATGTACATTATATATATATATATATATATATATATATATATATATATATATATATATATATATATATATATATATATATATATATATATATATATATATATATATATATATATATATATATATATATAATAAAGACAAAATCCACGAAGGAAAGAGAAACAATTGAGTGCTGCAAGGCCTTTCAACTTACTGTCCTTTACTTAGCAGACTGAAGAAATATAAAAATAAGTTTACAAAGAATGCTCATATAAATAATAGATGGGGAT
>NC_089769.1:28997122-29014622 GCF_040412425.1 Macrobrachium rosenbergii
ATCTTGTGTGCCTAGTGGACCCCACTATGCCGTTTTCAATGCCCTTTGAAGTGGGCAACCCATTGTATTCCCTCCAAGAAATCCCCCGTCATTTGTTCTTCGCCTTATTACATCAGAATTACACTACCACTCTTCTGATGTGTTTTCATTTGTAAATATAACGAATTTAGTTAAACCTCAGAATTTATCTAATCACTCCACTATTGAAGTAGGCCTTCAGTTGTATTTTGTTGTTTATAATTTTAGCTGGCCTCAAGGCCAGAGTCCAGATTTTTGTGGCAATTAAGGTAAGTTGCGTATGATCCTAGTGTACCCCATTAATCTAGCAAGACCCCAGCTTTAAAAATAGAACACTGGCGACCAAATTGCCTTAGATCTCGGAATCTGGAACGTCGCAGATTGAGCTCTTACCCCTTTTGCAACGTGCAGTTATCAGCTAAATAGCCTCGCTAAGAGCTGAATGCAAGACATTAAACGAACCTTCTTTATTAGCGTAAAATCCCTTATAAGCGCACAAGTGATCCATTTCCACAGTAAGTATCGTGTTATTATTTTTATTTTTTTTTTTAGGTACGAACAAAATCGTGACTGAGACAGAGTTAGCAATTGTTAGAACATGTGCACTCATCCCATTTATAGAGAAGAGAGAGTTATGAACCTTTACACATAAGCTTTTGTTGGCTAACGCATGATAGTGTGTATGTTTTTCATGATAGGCTAACTAGGAAAAGTGAAATTACGAAGATTGTAACAGGAAATAGTGCGGTTGTTTCCTTCCCCTTGTAATTCTAACAATTTTTCGTTCGAAAAATCCTAATTAGGCACATTACAGCCCATGAGGACTCGCCCAGACCAGCAATTTTCAAATTGCTGGAGATAGGCTATTTTTACTCTCTCTCTCTCTCTCTCTCTCTCTCTCTCTCTCTCTCTCTCTCTCTCTCTCTCTCAGAGAGCTTAGGAATTCGCTAGCCTTATTGAATAAATCTCACAAATCCGTAAAAGTTTGTTCAGGCCATGCCAACCGAAAATCTTGGTTAGTACTTGCATTTAGTTAAATTACTCTATAAAAAAGAGACGTATATGGTAAAGTCCATTCCATTCTAATTTCAGTAAAAAAGGGAACATCTGTTCATTTATTTTTCACAGAAGAGAGGAAACCATCCGAAAATTTTTGGTCGTCTCATTAAAATTTGCTCAAAAAGAGATTCGTTCGGCCAGGTGTTCAGCTAGGCCGAGATTGTTTTGTATTTGTTCGCTGTATTTGTTAGTTGTTTCTCTTCATGCACACATGCGGAACTGTCCCCTGTCCCATGGGATCGCTAAAGTAAACACGCCACTATGTGCTTAATTAGGTCTCTAGAATACAGAAAATGTTTTTGTTTTCCTTTTCCCTTAAGCACGTGAGATATCCTCGGCAGTATAACTCTGCCCATACATGGTAAATCAAATTTTTTTTATACTAGCCATATTCTACCAAATTTTGATATCGCGCTTTTGAAATAAGCACATTCTTTTCTCGTCGCATTTTATGCATTTTCTTTTTTTTCCTCTCTTGGCTGAGAAACCAGTTACATTGTATCTCACGCATTTAACTGCGAATATTTAGAAACTACCTCTCCCTATTTGCCTAGAGCAATGCACTTTTATAATATTTGCTACCACCAGCAGTATAATCACTCATTTAACTGCAAATTTTTAGAAGCTTCCGCTTCCCATTTACCCATAGTAATTTTATAATAATTGCTGCCACTGCCAGCATGATCATTCATTCACGCATTTAACTGCGAATTTTTCGAAGCTATGGCTTCCCATTTGTCCAGATCGATTTTAGAATATTCGCTACCACCGCCAGCATAATCATTCATTCACGCTTTTAGCTGCGAATTTTTCGAGGCTACCTCTTCCCGTTTACCCACAGCAATTTTATAATATTTGCTGCAACACCAGTATAAGCATTTATTCAAGCACTGTGACTATTTATGTGATCAAGTAGAAATTCAAAAGCATATTAAGCTGTATTTAATTCTACGGAAGCCTGTTATTTTAACTCCGCCAGCTCTGGCAATTCTCTGCAAATCATTATTTTAGGCTTGCGTTAAACCTTGTGGTTAAAATCCAAATCCATTTTGAGGCTTTATATTCGTGTATTTCACACAATCCCAGTCCTTATGGGACTGTTTATTCCAGTTCATTCAGAACAACCTTGAGTCTTATTAGACATACTGAATAAGTTCATTAGAACAACCTTGATTCTTACGAGCCCCCAAATCGCTCATTTAGCACAAAGTCTAAGTTTTCAGGAACCCAATTAACCGTGATCAACATGCACAAACCATCATTCCCCGGAACGCCTTAATTTTACGTTATAGCTGGCCAAGTCCATGCGTGACATAAAATCCAAGTTACGTCTTTCGAGACATGTTAAAATTCGTTCATCACAAACAAACTGAGTCTCATTCAGACATTAAAATTCATTCATCAAGAACAAAAGATAAGTGTTATTCAGACATATTAAAATTTGTACATCACGAAGAAACTAAGTCTTATTCAGACATTAAAATTCGTTCATCAGGAACAAAATAAGTCTTATGCAGACATTAAAATTTGTCCATTACGAACAAATTAAGTTTTTGAGACATACTGAAACCAGTTCATCACGAATAAACTTGAGTCTTTTCAGACATATTGATTATCTAAAGGGTCACGCCCATAAAGCGTATCTCAAGATGAGGACTTCAAGTTCTACATGTCTGCTGGAAAGGACATGGGACTGTCATGACAAGCCCTGAGGGACTGGGTCTAAGTGACAGTAGACAATGTCAAGGCAGAAAGGGGGCAGAAAGAATAGCCTGGGAGAAACAAGAAGAGGCAGAGCAGTAGGAGAAAGAGAAAGAAAGAATAGCCCAGGAGAAATGAGAAGAGGCAGAATGGCATGAGAAAGAGAAAGAAAGAATGGCCTGGGAGAAACGAGAAGAGGTAAAATGACATGAGAGAGAGAAAGAACAACAGGAGAAAGAGAAGGAAAGAATAGCCTGGGAGAAGCGAGAAGATGTAAAACGACAGGAGAGGCTGAAAGAAAGAGCTCATCAGCTTGGAATGGTGGCTCATAGCATGTGCAACACCCCAACGCCCTCTCCATATTCAACCGTCAGCAGTATAGGCTCCCTCATAAGAAAAATAGGGTGAAGCTGAGCTTGAACCCTAGCCCGACCATATTGAAATGGTCCTGATGACCTGTCAGCCCTCTACTGCAGAAGTGTCTCTGATCCTGGGACGGTACCTTGAAGGAAAGATGCCATTGCCTTCAGTGCTCTCCCTCCTGAGGATCTAGGAAACCTCGCCCTTGTCTGCCAAGCCATTATAAAAGCTTTTGAAATAACTCTCGGCCATTGGAGGAAAAGGTGGAGAAATATGTCCAAAGAATCAGGCCAAACATGGTCTTAGTGGATCTGCAAAAAGACCCAGGCCTTAAAAAGATGGCTAGAATCTCTCAAAGCCACTAGTCTGGAGGACATCCTCAAACTCTTCCAGCTTGAGTACCTCTCATTTGATATCCTGCCAGCTCTCGCAACCCATCTATGTGAGAAGGAGCCTAAGACAGTGGTCGAGTGCTATCTCTGGGCTGACACCTGGGAGACCAATCATCCTTATCTTAGTTCCCATGGAAGAAAATTACATCCCTCTTCGCCTGCCTCATCCAACTGGGAGCACCCTCTCAAAAATGGGCAAGCCCCAAGGAAACCAGTGTGTGGATATTGCAGAAGAATAGGACACCCCACTTAACAGTGCCGTTTCAAGGCTGAGGCTTACCCAGAAAATCCTTCTAAGTCCTCGAATGGGACAATGTCCCAACGAGCCCCACCTGGCTCTTGGACGCAAAGTAAAGGGCCCGCTCCCTCCAATGGGGCATTGCTAAGCAAAGATTATAACAGGAGTTATTGCCAAGCTTGCAAAGTTTATGGGCACTCTGTCCAATGGGCAAAATGCACTGATAAATCAAGTATACCTGCCATTGTTCTGCCAGTTACAAATTCTAAGTCCTGTGGCCCTCCAGCCGAAGGTCCCATATATGTGGAACCTCCCCGAGGTAGCTACCCTGCATGCTAGGTCAAGGCATTTGATGACTCTGGTGCACAAATTTCCCTCATAAGGAAAGACAAAATTCCCTATGGAGCTAATATTAACTGATATAGACTCATCATAATTGAGGGTATCAGTCACTTTAAAATGATACTTCCTACTGTTCAGTTGAGAGTCACAAGATCTCATAAATCCAAAATCTGCAACCTTGCCGTAGCGAGCTACATTCCTGGAGGTTATGACCTCCTCCTGGGACAAGACTTCCAGTCTCAATAAAAAATACGACAATCTGAGTTCCGAGCCCCTCAAGGTATTCATTAGGCATGAGTAATTGTCAAGAACCTCCATTTATTCCACTGCCAGTGCCACCTGAGTACTCTGTGCAGTGGCCACTTCCATCTAAGCAGATTTCAAAGCCCAATCCTGTGCCAGGCCCTGCCCCAGTGCCAGTGCCACGGCACCCTATAGATCTCCCTCCTGGAGATTCCAAAACTGACTCTCAATCTGTGCCAGTACCATTTGAGTGCACTAAGCAGTGCCAGGCTCCATCTGTCCCGAATGGCAAACAATCTCCAAATCCTACACCAGTGCCTGACCCTGCTTTAGTGACAGTGCCAGAGCATGCTCCAGATCTCCATTCAAGAGATCCCAGTTCGGATCCCCTCTCTTCGCCTGACTTGGCTCCGCTACCAGTGCTGGTAAGAGAGATGGATTCTTCTGAGAGCAGCGGAAGCTCACTTGAAGGTGCGGCCTTGCAACCCATGCCTGGGCTGGTCATTGCAACCTGCGGGCCTCCCACGTCCACCAGAGCATCTTTCTCCCTTTCCCAGTCATCTGCAGACGTGAGTGTGAGTAAGGATTCTGCCACACCTCAACTGGCCGATGAACTCAAGCAACTGCAGCAACTTGGGGCAGAACCTGTAAAGAATGCCCCTAGTTCAGCCATCAAAGAAGCTGACCCGGGTGGCACTAAGTTGTCTTCCTCAGGCCTTGGTTTGACTGGTTCCCCTACCAAGGAAAACCGTCAACCTAAAACAGGTCCAGGGAAGAAAATCATGGGGGTAGATAGCAGAGGGAGTCAGGTTTCCTAACCTATGTACTTTCCTTGTAACTTTGTAATTTATTCTTTTCCATTAATATTTTTTATGTTATTATTCTGTTCATTTAATCATATTATTTTATGCCTCTCGGAGGCTTATGTTTTACCTTGTTCCCCACTCTGCCAATGCAGAGTGCACTTGACAGATGTCTCAATTTTGTAAGTCCTATGACTTCCCCTTGAGGCCTTTTGGGATAAAGAATGAACTTAGCTATCTTCATAGCTTATTTTTGCATATTTAATCATCATCTGTTTACAACAGTTATGAATTACTTTGTATCTGTCATCTATTCTATTGTTATTCTTTTGTGATGAATCTCGAGTCCCAGACTCGCAAGCTTTGTAAATTACACACAATGCTATACCTCACATACGTAGATGAGTGCCACAAGACACCTATAAGGCTAATGCTATGTTGTCGATATGTGTTATGAGTGACTCCCAAAGTGTGATAATATATTTTATTATTGTTATTTTCCTATTAATTCATAACCCCTGACTTCCATGGCCAGTACTACATACTGATACATCAAATGTACTTATAATATGTGCCTCTTGCACAAGTGGTATAGTGCCCCGAATGGCACTGAGCCGTCGCTCTCGAGTATTGTGGCAATACCTAACAAAGCCCACAAATACTTTTGTTGTATTGCCTTCTCAAGGTACATTAACCACATGAACTTGTGACTAAACGTTTTACTAATAAGTGCATGGAGTATTCTAAGTATAACAATATTAACCTAGCTATGTTAGGTTTAATTTTATTACCAATTAAGTAATAAAGCTGCTTGTTTTTAATTCTTAGAAAGTAAAATTATTACTGTTGCCAGCAGCATAAATTCATTCTGCAAAGTGGAGTAAAAGACCTAAGTGATTTCGTTTCTTTATAATTGACTCTGATATTTAGCAGAAATATTATATTTTAGAATAATGTATCCCAAAGGTTGTGAAGAGAAAAATTATTGCAATAACGTAATTTTAGCCATTTCAACCCGACTAAGGCTGTAAATGCCATCAAAGTGGGGGAGGTATCAAGAGTATCGTCTTGTATGCCATCTTCCATGCAATAAATCAAATGAAATAAGTTCTAAGCAATTAATTCATTCATCTTAGTATAATTCACTGTAGGCAAATTCGCCTCTAAAACCTCTCCCACCACTGCCTTTCGAGGGAAAACCACTTTAATCTCTTTCTTGTCCAAGTGCTGCCAGAGATTCCTTAATTCCAGGTGCGGACCCGACCAGAGCTAATAGTTGCTGAGGCAGGTCATCTGGTGGGCTGAACATATGTGTTCCGCCATCTTGAAATTGCAACCATACTGCCCACATTTCCATGTGGCAGAGTGATTGCAATGCCAACTAGGAAGAGAGAAAATGTAATTCCCAATGCCATTAAAGGCCTTGAGGAGAAACGCTCGATCTTAAAATTGTACAGGTGACCCCAGAGGACGGAGGTCCATCCCTTGCACCATCAAACTGTCTATTTCCAACACGTGGCTGGCAGTATCCAAAGTAACTTTTGTTGTGAACCAGTTCACTTGTCCTCCCTCTCGCTGGCCCTCATAAGAAGAGAACTTCAACTCTTGAAAAAGGTAAAGTACAAGGATTTAAGGTTTTTTATCAGCCACGTTCCCAATTCATCTTTGACGAATATCTTTTTCTTTTCATAGTGCAATATACCTACAGTGAAACCTGTATTCTTCTTATAATTTGTGCTGTTTAATTTGCAAAGCATTTATGAGAAGTGTAGCATAATTATATGATATTTGAGTACTGGAATCGAGTTCAGTCGAGGCATCTTCTATGCCATTCCTCAATTCCTTCATTACAATGCCTTTTTCAGTTGAGTAACCTTAAGTGTTTCGATTGCAGATTAGTAGTATTCAGCTGTGGATCTGTGCATCATCTTGTGTGCATAGTGGACCCCACTACCTCGTTTTTAATGCCCTTTGAAGCAGGCAAACCATTGTATTCCCTCCATGAAATCATCTGTCATTTCTCATTTCCTTATTACAACAAGATTACGCTACTATTCTTCTGATGTGTTTTCTTTTGTAAATATAATGAATTAAGTTAAATCTAATCATTCCCCTCTTGAAGTAGGCCTTCATCCATATTTTGTTGTTTATAAATTTAGCTGACATCAAGGCCAGAGTCCAGATTTTTGTGGTAATTAAGGTAAGTTGCATATCATCCTAGTATACCCCATTATTCTAGCAAGACCACAGTTTAAAATTATAACAATATATATATATATATATATATATATATATATATATATATATATATATATATATATATATATATATATATATATATATATGTATATATATATATATATATATATATATATATATATATATATATATATATATATATATATATATATATATATATATATATATATATATATATATATATATATATATATATATATATATATATATATATATATATATATATATATATATATATATATATATATATATATATATATATATATATATATATATATATATATATATATATATATATATATATATATATATATATATACATACATATATATATATATATATATATATATATATATATATATATATATATATATATATATATATATATATATATATATATATATATATACATATATATATATATACACACACACACATATATATATATATATATATATATATATATATATATATATATATATATATATATATATATATATATATATATATATATATCGTAATTTTCTTTTGGCCGGCGGACATGATACGAAAGAAGGGGCCTATTGACTTGTAAATATCTTTAAAATTTGACGGAGGCTAACCTTGTAGAAATGAGAATAAATCGCACCCTTGTCAGTTCACATCTCTTGTTTGTAGGAACAGTGACTAATTTTTTATTTACTATTTTACTCTCGTTGATTTGCGAATGACTTGGTTCACCGCACACCCGTGTTTGTCAAGTCTACTGTAGGGGTAGCAGTATATTTGCAGTATGCGTACAGGCAACGTGAAATGATTTAGGAAGGTGTTGGTCGTTAACAACGAGATTGTAAGAATAATTCGTATCCCTTTTTTTAAATCTTAGTTATAGGAAATGAGCATAGTTATACAATGAGTTATACGATTCCAAGTTCCAATTATACCGTATACAATTATTAATAACGTTCAAGAGTGTAAATTTTTTTCAGAGACAGATATTTCATCTAATATCAGTACGTAGTAAGGCTTTTTTTTTTTAAGTTTCAGTCACTCCATCTAAAATGGCATTGATCCTGTCATCGCGTAGCATTCTTACCCCCGCATTTCATGGTGTTTACTTTGTACTGACTGCAATTTGAACTTACGGAACAAGACATTTCACCTTTAGGTTTGTTTACTAAATTGACTCGAATAAAATTTTGCTACGTCATACACGATGCCAGTACCACATGGTATCCTGTGAATTATTATTATTATTATTATTATTATTATTATTATTATTATTATTATTATTATTATTATTATTATTATTATTATTTTATTTATTTATTTATTTATTTATTTTATTATGATTATTATAATTATTAATTTTTTTTTTTGGTCTATCACAGTCATCCTATTCGACTGGGGGGTTTTTATAGTGTGGGGTTCCAGGTTGCATCCTGCCTCCTTAGGGGTCCATCACTTTTCTCACCATGTGCGCTGTTTCTAGTAGCACACTTTTCTACAAGAGTCCTGGAGCTACTTCTGCTTCTAGTTTTTCCAGATTCCTTCTCAGGGATCTTGGGATCGTGCCTAGTGTTCCTATGATTATGGGTACAATTTCCACTGGCATATTCCATAGCCTTCTTATTTCGATTTTCAGGTCCTGATACTTATCAGTTTTTTCTCTTTCTTTCTCTTCTACTCTGGTGTCCCATGGTATTGCCACATCAATGAGTGATACTTTCTTCTGATTTTGTCAATCAACGTCATGTCTGGTATATTGGCACCCTATCTGTTGTGATACCATAGTCCCAGGGGATCTTTGCCTGATCGCTTTCTATCACTCCCTTAGGTTGGTGTCCGTACCACTTATTGCTGCAAGCTAGCTGGTGTTTCTTGCACAGGCTCCAGTGGAGGGCTTTTGCTACTGAAGCATGCCTCTTTTTGTACTGGTTCTGTGCAAGCGCCGGACACTTGCTTGCTATGTGGTTCATGGTCTCGTCTTGCATATTGCACTTCCTGCATATGGGTGAGATATTATTTCCATCTATTGTTCTTTGGACATATCTGGTTCTTAGGACCTGATCTTGTGCCGCTGTTAGCATTCCTTCTATTTCCTTCTTGAGTTTTCTCCTCTGTAGCCATTGCCATGTTTCATCGCTGGCTAGTTCTTTAGTCTGTCTCATGTACTGTCCGTGCATTGGTTTGTTGTGCCATTCCTCTGTTCTGTTTTTATTCTCCTGTCTGTATATTTCTGGGCCTTTGTCTACTTTTATCAGTCCTTCTTCCCATGCACTCCTTAGCCACTCGTCTCCACTGGTTTTCAGATATTGTCGCAGTGCTCTGCTCTCGATATTGACCCAGTCTTCTATGCTTAGTAGCCCTCTCCCCACTTCCTTTCGTGTTATGTATAGTATGTCTGTATTTGCTTTTGGGTATGGTGCTTTGTGTATTGTCATGTGTTTTCTAGTTTTCTGGTCTATGCTGCGGAGTTCAGCCTTCGCCCACTCCACTACTCCTACGCTGTATCTGATTAATGGTACTCCCCATGTATTTATGGCTTTCGTCATGTTTCCGGAGTTGAGTTTTGACTTGAGTATCGCCTTAAGTCTCTGCATATATTCTTTCCTGATCGTGTCCTTCATCTCTTGGTGTTTTATATCCTCTCCTTCTACTATTCCCAGGTATTTGTATCCTGTCTCATCTATGTGTTTGATGCTGTTCCCGTCTGGTAGCTTTATCCCTTTAACCCTTATTGTGCCTTTTTGTATGTTGACAAAAGTGCATTACCTTCATTCACCTTTCAATCAGGTTCTTTGTTATGTTATCCAGGACTAATAACGTTGATTGTTTGATATCTGGTGATACTTTTAATGATATTTGACTGATTTTCTATGCACAAAATTGACTTGTATGTAATGTCCCCCCTCTCTCTCTCTCTCTCTTTTACATTATGTTTCCATAAGTGGGACTAGTCGTACGCATTTTATAATCAAACAAAGAATAAGATTAAAATACGGTTAATGAAGAGGATAGTTAGAATGCTGTATATGACTTCTACTGTGTTCTTGGTTTTTAGTGGGTTTCTTTACAAAGATAATTAGGCAATAAACTAGTCCTTGAAGATTTTTGTTTATATTATTTTGTGATTGTTTAGCGCTTGATAAAAATTTCGATACTTACACTGAATAGACTGCTGGATCACGCTTGGTCTCCCGTTTGTTGCAAGTATATCTCTTTATTTCCGTGTTTGCACTTATTAATGTGTAAATACAACCTACAAATATTAGAAATATCCCGCTAAATGATTAGTATGATATATGTACTGCGTCGTTCAGTGGCTTTACTTTGGTAACTCGAAATGTATTTCATTGACACAGAAAGGGAGTGTACATTAGCCGTGTGTTTCATGTACTTCAAACTGTTTGTATCGACAGCTGGCCTCTATTACCTTCAAGCCAACAACCAGCCACTTTGGCTGGTATTTTGTGATACTGTACTTCTGTCGAGACTTTGATTTGTATCATGTTTATATTCTTGTGATTCCAAAATTTTACTGTCTCGTATTCCTTTCTCCCTCGGGTAGTGCAATAGTTTTCGCGTAGAAATTTGGGTGAATCGTTCATCTTTTGGCTAAAAGTGCAATATTTTGCACAGAGGTAACTGAAGATAGACCTTCTGAAATGTGATGAAGCCCCATTTGGCATCATTCCATTAGGGCCGCTTTTTACCAACATGACCGCCAAAATTCTTCAAAATGCTATGGTTCGAGCCCCAGAGGTCGCAGAGTCAAAATATTCAAGGCCATCCTAAACACTGAAAGAAAAATTGTCTGGCTAAAATACTTTGTAGCTAAACAATCAATCCGAAACTTATTTTTTAAAATAAAGGTCTATTCTTTATTCAATTAAAACATAATGCAAATACCAGCATAAAAGCTAGTCTTAACTATATTTTAATCAGAAATTATTGCAACTAATGTAAATTAGTAAAAAAAAAAACTTGATAATATTGTAGATTTATAGAAAAAATCTCATGGATTCCTTCATTGTCATTGTATGTTATTATCAGTCAGAGACAGTCACAATCTCCCTCACATTTGCACATAGCAGTACACAAAAGTTGAGCTTTTTCACACTTGCATTAGCCTCTGCAGCCCTTATCTACATCACACGCCCATTTCATGGAAGCATGAGGGAGGTCTGACCAGAAGGGCTCCCATGTCATTGAAGGACCTTTCAAATATCCCCATTCATATGGAGAGGCTGGCAGGGTTGGTCGCCAGTGTTTGTCCCCACACGAAACCAGCTTGATATGCCAGTGCCTTTACATGATGAGCAGCAGATGTTGAGGATGACATCAATAGATCTGCCTTTTCCAGTAAAGAGATCTTTCCTAGATTCATCCACACCTGTGCAAGTGCTTGTCTTGCCATAGAGCAAAACTACAAATTGCCCTGGGGCTGGCATAATCTACTCTATATTCTCTAAAGTTGGCATGTTACCCATACCTGTAAATGCATCAGTCACCTGATCCATTACCTTCAAGGTTTCCCAGGCAGATTTCTTCCCTTTAGTGGCAAATGCTGAAGTGTTGTCTCAACCACTAAGAGCATGAAATCCTGCAAGTACTCTGCTTTTGGACCCCAGAGCAGTGGCTATGCTATGTATTGGCAGTGATTCCCTACACCAAAGCTAATCCAAACCTCATCAGTTTGGATGCCATCATACATTGCTGTTACCAACACCACTACATCAGTAACTACTGTTCTGATCATGATGCTTTGAATACCCTGGTCTACAGGATCCTTTTTGCATGAAGAAGAAACCGAATGTCAGCTTCGTCGTGAATGAATGGATATATCTGGCTAACATCATCCCTTTCTGGATTGCATAACACTACTTTACCTTACATAGTCCCAATTTGTTTGTCACCATCACACTGAATCTTTGTGCTTTGTTCTGCAAGATAACTGAATAGGTTTGACTTATTTTCATAACATTTCAGGAATGCCTCCCAGTTTCCTGGAATCACTGTGTTGGGCCTGACTTGCCTCCAGCTTCCCTTGCCATGCTAACTTCTTGTTGTCTTCAGACTGCCAGGTAAGTATTGATCCCAAATGATATCCACTCTCTGCACATCCAACAACTGCCATTTAATATATGGAAGAAAGACTTTTTGCAAATAATCCACAAATATTCCTGATGACTCTGGCTTTAGCATGTTAATTTTTCTTTAGGGGCCTAACTAACCTCTGTAAGTAACAGTAGAAAGACAGATTTGTTTCCATGTCTGAGTCTACTGCATTGAGATAATGAGGTGTGGGCTAAGACTGATTTCCATGCCTAAAAAAACCTATCAATGTCCACATCTCTCACTTGACAAGACACAAGTAGTTTTGAGAACACGGAGCAATCCTCTTACAGTGATGCAATCCGTTGTTTTTCTTTGGAAACTTTTGGGGTTTATTTCTTACAGTACAAAGGAAATCTGTGTTTACATGCGTTTACTTAACTTGACTTCTGCATCTGTTTGAGTCAAAACTTGTAAATCAATTACCCATCTCTGCTACTGTTGCGCACAATGAGTTGAACTGTTTCCTATATGTTGTCTGCACACTTTTTGGGCATCATGGTGTCTTTGATCAGACATTTTCTCCTATTTGCCCCTTATGAATTCCATAACAACTTCAAATTCGTTCACAACTCTGGATACCTCTGGCCCTGAAACCATCCATCTATGCAGGTGTGTACTGTTCTCAGTCAGGCCCACTGCCCCGCCTTCCTCTTTCACCTGTTGTTCTGCTCATGGGCTTGATCATTAGGGATGGAGGAGAAAGCATTATGTGTACGCTACAAATTTCCCACGCTCAAATTCTGCATCGATTTCAGGATGCAGTTGTCCAAGAGAACTGTATTGTGAAGCATAATTGGTATGGTCTAGAGAGAAGAACCAGCGTACAAGTTTCACTAGGGCAGCTTTGCAGATGCTGAATTTATCTTCTTTCAGTGAGGCAATGAACACAGCATGGCAATTCTATGTCAAGTGTCACTGACCAAAAGTGGAAATTTGGGATATGGTTTTCTTTTTAGCTCTCCAGTCACGAAATACAAGTGGATCTACTGCAGTAAGGAAAGCATTAACAAGGTTATCGTTGCCTTAATTAGGATATTGGTATACCCTGTGCCAGCAATCACCAAGAACCTTTAGAAAGGCAAGCTCTGTATGTAGTCACTGGAGCATAATCACTATTATGTTCTCACAATGTGATTCAGAAAAATGCCACTGAAGTTGTTTTGCAGTTTAGTAAGAAGGCTAATCACAGGCAAGAACTAGAGTTTAACCAGGAGTCAGGAACTCTACAGCTTTTTCCACTGCATCCATTGTATGACAGATCATTGAGCTTGTGTTTACTTCCTCATAAATCAGTGGAAGTAATGTGGATATCTCAGGGTACATTTTGTTGTACATCAGTCTGGCTTGTACGGTATGCTGCCCAAGATGTTTTAAGAGTTATGAGGCTTCTGCCACAGCCTTCTTTTTCACATGTTCCAGACACCTGCAATGTTAATAACTGCTTTTAATAACCTCAAAATATTTCAAAGAACTTGCATGCTAGAGATTTCTGTTTACTGAGATACAATCTTCTTTGAACAAAACAAATAAAAGTGGTTTTGAGCACCAACCTCTGAACAAAAAATAAATAACTTACCGTATTCTGCATCCATTGCAGTAGAATAAGTTGCATCATTGACAAGCAATGGTCCACCTGATGGAATAACTGGATCTTTTTGAGGGAGAGCAACAGGTTTTACTGTTCTGTGTGATTCAGGTAACGGGACCAGCTTCTTGCTCGGAGACCATTTCCCTATAAACTTCGTTTTCCTTTAGAATATGTTGAAATAATGATATGATTGTGCCATGCAGAGAGCCCTGAGCTGTGTTTGATGTTGGGTTGTGGTTATGTTGTCTACAGTAGCAGAAGTGAAAATGCTATTGCTTAGTTCTTGTTGGCAGACCACAACCTCCATTTCAAATCTTGCACATGCGTTATTTCCTAGTTCAGAGTGTAAGAACATGCTCATAAGATTTAGAAAATCCAAGGTCATATAGTTTTTCCACAAGGCCCATTTTAAGTGTTTCAACATAGGAAGCAACCCCATGTAGACAGGCAGAGTGGCAGCTATTCCTTAGTGTGACTTCCTTTCATGGCTCTGTCAGAGAGATAATTGAATTGTAGTAGCTGTGCAATGCTTAGGACCCATTGAGACTCTGCTAACACCCTGTGCTTTTTATTTGGTCCTCTAGTTATCAACTGCAACAAACTAAGAAGTAGCAGAGAGACTGAATCTTGCTGGCACCTTGTATCAAATGTATCACTGAAAGTACATGGTATTTTGAACATTTCTCTTCTAATAATGTTGGCAGCTTTCTCAAATGTTATAGCATCAGTATCAAAGTCCTGATACAGTATCATTTTCAAAGGCAGGTATGATATCCCTTTTCATTCTTGAGAGTCTGCATGTCTGGAAAATGAATCAGTATTTGCTTTTTTAAAGTGTGTTGAATTAATTCAGCTTTATTTCACCACTCCAGTTTGATCAAACCAAAAACTATAGGGCTTAACAAGATCTGCAAGCTTAGATCTAGGTACTGTCTGAGAAGTCATACTCTTGATGCTACTTTCTGCATTGTATGCTATCATTGCTGTTAGTGCAACTGGTCATCCAACCCCTGTAGGGTGGTAGTGCCATTAGTGTACCTCGTGCAGTGCACTGTAGGCATTATTTAAAGTTCTTTGCAGAGTCCCCTCAGACCCTAGCTGCACTCTCCTGACATTCCTTTTACTATACATCTGTTCATATTCTCTTTCTTTGATCTTATTTTTCATCTTCTCCTAATAATTATTTTATCATTATTTTCAGCACTGAATGACCTCATATGTCGAAACGCTTGGCCTTTGGCCTAAATTTTATATTTCAATTCCAGTCTTTTCTCACTTCTGGACCAAGGTTGGTTTCCTTCAATTTTCCAGCCTTACTGTACCAACTTGCTTGGCACTTTGCATGCTATGCAGCCTTTTCAGACATTAAATCCCCTGAAATTAATTTTGCAAACAATATAGTGTCCTGTAACTACTCAGCACATTTCTCTGATTCTTTAATCAGTGTTAAATTTGGGAACTTAGTGTAGTACGCTTTTATGTGCTGAGTTTCCCAACAGGAAGCATATATTCTGAGTTTGTTTAGTAGCACCTCCACATCCTGTCCGGGTTACTTTAATGTTGGTGGCAGCACCACCTTCTTCTGTCGTTACTCCTTTTTCCTACTCTTTGTATTTTCTATGTGTTAAGTTTCTTACTACACTTCTTTTGCCACCCAGAATTATGTTTGATCAGTAACTCTGTCACCTTTCACCAACCAAATAATGTTGGGTTAACATTCATGGGTAAACTGTTCAATTCATGCAATCTTTGAATGTTCTGTGAAATTGTTTGACAGGCAGCTCCTACATCATGCCTTTTGTACTGCTTGGATGCTGCAAAGGATCCCCTGTCATGTCTTGACACAAAATACATGGCTTGTGTGTGTCTGTAAAATGTTGTGTTGCAGAGGCAAAACACAGTAGACATGCACTATACCACCACCAAGCAGATTTATACAACATATCTGCAAAGCATGATTCAAGCATGGCAGATTTCAAACAACAGCAGGTTCTGGCTCACTCATCTGCTGAAATAGAAAAAAAAAATACTTATATTGTATTTAGATGTTGGGATTACCTCAGTGCACACTAAAAGCAAGGATTAAAACATGGCAGATATCATAGAGCAGCAGGTTCTGTGAAAGTCAAGAGTTGAAACAGAAGTGTATATACTTGTCACAAAGACCAAAATATAATCAATATTGTAATGCTGTTCTGTATTTAGATGTTGGGTTACCTCGGTACACAAAGGACATGCACTATCATCACCGGGCAGATTAGTGCCTCTCTTCTAAGCAAGAATTCAAGCAGGTGAGATGATACTGTCAAAATCACCAGCTGAAATTAATGTAAAATGTACTTGTCACACAGAAACAATTACGATCACTACAGTAATATTATATTTAGATGGAGTGGTTTCCTGTAGTAATGTTGGAAATAACTTATTGCACTGAAAATTGCTTAAAGTCATATGCCATGTGGTGTTTATTGTTTCTCTCCTGGTGGTATGCAATGAAATACATTGTAATAGGAGAAAGGCAATCACTGAGCCACCTAAAATATAAAAGCAGTAAGGCAATCACAGTGCACCAGTAAAACTGATATCGGTTACTGATAATGATGATTTAAAATAAATATTTTTAATATGGTTCATATTAAGTATATAAGTATAATAATGATCAACCTATATCAAATTCAATGCTATTTCTGTAATATGGTCTTGACCAATCAATGTTAAATATACTGTTGTGCATATTTCAGTTGACAGAATACAGCTTCTACAAAACAACCATAATCAGTAGGCAAAAAAATTGCTTTTAATGTTCAGATTGGCCCTGAATACATATACTTAGACCCGAATATTTTGATTCCTTGACCTCTGGTGCCCGAACCAGAACCATAGCCTTCTGAAGAATTTTAGCGGCCATTTTGGAACAAGTAGGAGATCACTGATGTTTCTGAATTTCTTGATTCCGACATATTTGCAAATTTCTTCGCCTGAAATAATGTTATCTGTGATCCCCTTTGGTCCCATCAAAGGTGATATTAAGATTAATAAACGCTCCTTCAACTATTCTCCTGACTGTTCTATCTGAACCTTTATAGAAGACTTTCCTATTCTTGAACTCAATGTAATGTTCCATTTCCTAAGACTGTTTTGCAACAGCGCTATAAACATTCCCCACACTACAGGTAGCAATATGTTCCTTTTTTCTCTGTTCAACGTAACATTAATTGCAGTTTTTGCAAGCTGTAATATAAACACCTACATCAATACTAGTTGAAGTCGAACTGTTTTTCATAAACTTTTTACTAATGGTGTTAGAATATTGGAAAATCACACTGCATTCATGTTTACCCATTTTAAAAACTTGGGAAATTTTCTTTAAATCCTCATTATACGGAACAGGACGGGA
>NC_089769.1:29027122-29049622 GCF_040412425.1 Macrobrachium rosenbergii
TAAACTATCTTGTTTTTGATGGTTGACAGGAATACACACACACACACACACACACACACACACACACACATATGTATATATATATATATATATATATATATATATATATATATATATATATATATATATATATATATATATATATATATATATATATATATGTTATATTTATATATATATATATATATATATATATATATATATATATATATATATATATATATATATATATATATATATATATATATATATATATATATATATATATATATATATATATATATATACACACACACACATATAATGTGTGTCTACGTGGGTGTGTTAGGTGTTATGTATAACACAAAAATAAATTCAAGTTAATTAATTTCTCTCATCCTATTAAAATACCGCTATTGTTTACTCATTACTTTGTTATTTCCAAAGTGGTTCAAAGTCATTATTGTTGTTATCGACCTCCCAAGTATTCGTGTGATATGTTCCATAATTTGTCATTCGGCAGTGTGTATGATGCGTTCGAGGAATTGTAACATACAAGATACTTTGTTTTCCCAAGGATCAGTTTTACTCGAATAAATTACGTTTGATACCGTGTATGAGAAATGCTCTAGTAACACTGTCAGTTGGCATAATGTTTCTTTATATTGTATGATATATAATGAATTTTAATCAAAACCATAATCTTTAGCTAGAAATGACTGAAAGTCATTTTTTCTTATTTGACCCTTACAGTGTCATTTATTTTTCTGATAATATTCTTGATTTTAATGGGTGCTAAGAATACTGATGTCTTCATTCTCTCTCTTTAATCATACATTTTAAGCAGTACCTAAAGCATATGAGCAAATAGCTTTCCATGTTTTATTATACATTTTCCATTCCATCCGAAGTTATTCGGTATTTCTTTCCTCCCCAACGCCTCGTGAACTCTTTGGTATTGCATTGTGGATGGCCACTGAACTGCTTTTTTGTTTATAAATGGAGGTTTCAGTTGGCTGTAGCGATCCATCTCCACTACTGAAGAAAACAGAGTAATATACCTTTGAAGTTCTCGTTCTGCTGTGCAAAGTACTGAAGCATTCATTGACATGCGCTTGGTCGTTATTATTTAAATCAATCTAAATTTAATATATGGCCATTAATGTTATTAGTAATAATATTGTCACTGGGAGTGACCGCAGCAACGTATTCATGATGGGGACAACAGCAATATATGTGGATAATAAAAAAAAGAATATTTTTCAGTTATTTGTTGTTGTTGTTGTTGTTGTTGAAGCTGCTGTTGCTGTTATTCATATTATCTATTGATGCGATGGAAATTAAAATGCATAATAATATTTTTGTCACATGAATATTGGAATATAACAAAAAAGAGCTTTCAGCATACTGTTCAGTTGATAATGAGAGCGTAGCAGAGCCTCTAAACTTTCTGCATTAAATGTCATGATTCCTCGACAAAAATATTGTTATTATGTCTTTCATATGAATGTTATCATTAAAAAAAAAATCAAGAATCTTACGTTGAACTAATGGTTTAAATTTTGCTTGTTTTTACTGGAACTACGAAATTACCTTATATATAGTATATATATATATATATATATAGTTAGTTATATATATATATATATATATATATATATATATATATATATATATATGTATATATATATATATATATATATATATATATATATATATATATATATATATATATATATATATATATATATATATATATATTATATATATATATATATATATATATATATATATATATATATATATATATATATATATATATATATATATATATATTAGTTATATATATATATATATACATATATATATATATATATATATGTATATATATATATATATATATATATATATATATATATAGGTATATATATATATATATATATATATATATATATATATATATATTATTATATATATATATACATATATATATATATATATATATATATATATATATATATATATATATATATTGTCATGATAAACATCCCTCCCTCCTGTAAATTCGATCCTTTCTTTATTTAGTTTTGAAATAATCTGTTATTCATTTGCCTATCGGGTTGGGGAAATTGGCGGGCATCGGACAGAACCGAGCCTATTTGAACTAGACAGTAGCCATTAGCCCCCGTGAAGAGATAGGCTCTTATCATCCCCCTCTAAAATCGTATGATCCAGAGAACAAAAAAAAAAACCCTTTTCCACCCCCATCATGCGATGGGGAGGCGTGTAGGTATGGGGGAGGTCAAAAAGGCCATTTAGCGCTAGGGAACAGGTAGGATTCTAATCTGTAGGCTCCTAATGATAAGTGTGCTTTTCCTCTGCCCTCTTTGCTGGTTCTTTTGACATACTTGCAGGTACGGGTGGCCCAAAAGCTCGACGCCCAAGAAGCCATGTTTTGGAAGAGCAGACGCTCCTGTGAACTCATCTGTAGTGCACGTGCTGCATTTTTCCCGCTCCGCTGGTTGATCTGACTTCGACGGACAACTGAGGTGGTTGTTAGGTGCCAACAATGGTCATAAAAGGTTCGTACGTTGCAAGTAGCCAATAACCAGCCCTTTCCTCTTTTACTTAAACTCCTTAAAATTCCATTTCTTTAAACTTTAACTCCTTCCTTTGTCCAGTCCTGCCTGCATCCCTTATCTCGCCATTTACGTCCCTTGAATTCAAGCAAAGATCCCATGATAACCATCAATTATCCCTCCCCCAGTGTAATTTGCAAATATTGAATAAGTAATATCATGTTAATTTCAGAGGTGATCACGTGTTGATTGTTGTTACGCCGTTCGATTCTCAGATTGTGCCACGTGATTTCATTATAATCATCTGCTGGAATATGTAGGGCTAACATTTAAGCGTAGGGTATACCCATTTATGAGGGGGGATTCCATTTCCTTCAGTGTGTACCGTCATTCCTAACTTAGAACGTCTCTTTCAGGGGAGACACGCGGACCGATCAAAATCCATGCTTCAGTATCCCGTCTGCCACCAAAATCCTGAAAATTCCTGGTCGCAGTCATTACCAAATTCCGTTGTGGCCCAAAAATGTTCATATGAATTATTCTCCCATCCTGGAGTTCCATCATTTGCATTACCTGAGACTATTTTGTGTAATCAGGGCAAGACTGAATGTTACATACACAGACTGATTGGTATTGGTATATTGTCTACTATTAATCAACTTGCTTGTTGCCAAACTTACTGTAATATTGTTCCTGTGTCCTATAAGTGAATCTGCCCTCAGTGATTGAGGTTGTTCGTTGTCACATTGATTACTTGCTAAGTCTCTGTAAATAAACCCTGTAAAATTTGTAAAGAATTCTAATTCACAGCACCTTCTTCATTCAATTGTAAGTCCAGGAAAACTAAGGTAAGTTTCAATAATCTCTTCTTGTCTGGTAAGCTGGGCTTTGCTGTGGCAGCATCAATAATAACTTTGTTTCAATTTCTCACCAGCCAAGATCGACCAGTTTATGACAGTGACGACCAGTTACCAGGATTAGTCTATTAGCGTTAATTAGCCTCGCTATTAAGCTAGACTAGAAAAACCAGGAATATATAAAATCACTATTAACACAGTAATCATTTCATTATTTGTTTAAGAGCACAGCTGATTGGAAACCTGAGAACTTGGTAACAACAGAGTGTGTAATGTCCAATACAGGAATCAGAGAAGTATATTTTCATATTTTGTTAAAGAAACGCAACAATTCTTATTGTTACTAGTGAAACACAACATGTGAACGATATTCTATATTAGCGAAAACAGGAGGTGAAAGCGCGTCTGCCCCGCAAAATTTCTAGTGTGTAGGACAAAGTATCGAGGTGCCGGAGAGCGAATATAAAATTAGGAAGGGGTCAGTTAGGGAATTTTGCATGTGTAAGCTAGAACCAGTGGCTAAGAGTTTATTAGAAATAGTTACGCCAAAGAAAATGTACATTTCTTGGTTAGTGATAAATTTTGAAATAACTATTATCTTGCAGGAAACCGTATAGCATTTATACAGCTAGCGAGAAACAGTATTCAAAGAAGATGTGAAACTGTCCAGTGTTGGAGAAATAAACCAGTTCAAGGATAGATATTTAATGACCCCAGTGCATATTAAAGTATATGAACTGGGGCAAAGATATTCGCTGATATCCAAAAGATTTATAATCATTTCTCAGATTCAAACCCAAGATTGAAATAGAGTGCAGTTTTCCCCTCCACTCCATTTTGTGCTCTGTCGCCGACAAAGCAAGAGCCTACGATCAGCTTGCCATATAGTAGTTCACAACGTCGCCCCAAAGAACAGAGCCTCCTTGTGCTTAACGAAACTCGGGAAACTTTGGGAAACAATTTGAAACACCCTTGCGTACCATACCCTAAGCTTTTGATGCGTGCGAGCCAGTAGCCATTCCATAAAATACTCAAATCTTAACGTAATTTCTCAACCATAATGTATTTTCGATTAAGTGCAAAATAAAGTGATTAAAATTTCATAACAAATACGTGCCATTACATATCGCTTACAGAGAGAGAGAGAGAGAGAGAGAGAGAGAGAGAGAGAGAGAGAGAGAGATTTTTTCCCTCCGCTTCCCTCTCATATTCGTTCATTGACACGGGACCGACATAATTTACTTATGAGTTTGGGAACCAACTCACAAATTATAAAAGGCAGATACAAAGAATTATATTAGTAATTAATCAGGGAATTTCAAATTCATTACCCATTTAAAATTTTTATCCTATACACAGTGCATAATTTCTGAACGCTTGTGTTTAGCGGATTAATCAAGCATACCAGCTTTTTTTCTTTCCAAGTGCTTCAGCTCAAACCATTAATCATACGCTATAAAGCGCATATATATTATATCTCGTGACGTGTCGTCCAACTGGAGCGCGGGACTGGGTGTATATCTTATTTCAGACGTGCTTATGGTAAGTGCTAAAACCATTGCACATTGTGTGCCTCCCTCGCAGCCTACCTGTCTTCATGTCAGGCAGTGCCCACTGGTTCTCATAACTAGCTACCCACTCGTGTCACATCCAGTTTCCATTTCTCCCAGTGCCACTAATCTGCGGCACTGCTAAGCACCCAATCACTGAAGCACTTATCTTTCTCCTTTCACTTTCCTATCTTCCTTCTGTTGAGTCCCATTTACCTTTAATTCCCTACTTACCTTCTGCTCAGGCAGAGTACCCCGCCTTCAGTGCCAATTCATGCACTGACATTTTGCATTGCTCCACGGAGCGCACCGGCACCATAGTGCCACCCAACCAAAGCAACCTCTTATAAGCCATTGCACATGTGTATTGAAGAAGCAGAGGCCATACAACTGGTAAGCTTCCGCCCATATGACCGCAGCTCAGGAACACTCTCATTAACAGTGCATCCACCCATAAGGACCTTAGAGCCTCAGGAGCACTCCATTTACTAGCGCATTCGCCGATAAGGACTCAGACTTCCTTTAGGAACGCTTTCCCCTAGTGTGACCTTCGCACGGCACACTCATCCACAGTGCCTCCTCATTCAAAGGTGCCACTCATTGAAGTGCCACTGATCTAAGGACACTTGCTCATCGTCACAAACTTTTCCTCCGAGAACACCCAAGTAACTCACTCAGCACCCCTTCCCCATCAGCAACATGTCAACCGAGGAGCACCAATATTTTAGGAATATAGTAGAAGGAGGATATCTTTTCTGGCTGTAGGCCCTCAAAAGTTTGTAAAGGAACCAGAGGAGAAAGTATGAAGAAGAACAAAGACAGCAAGAAGTAGATAGAGAAGATGAGGTTGGCCAAGAAGCAGAAAGAGAAGATCGGAGAAGGCAGCAAGAAGCTGAGCAGTGGAGAGAAGAAGAAGAAAGAGAAGAAAGACGAAGACAGCATGAACTAGCCCTCAAAGACAGGGAGCTTGAGTTGGAGAGAGCCAAGAAGGAAAGCGCAGAAGCTTTAGCAGCAAAACAAGGCTCTAGCCCCACTCCATCTGCCATAAATACCTCTCTGTCGACAGTCAATAACCTTAGGGAAAATGGACTGAAGACGAGCCGGAACAATGGCTTGAAGAGATCGAATTCCTCTTCGATCACCTATGACGTCAGCCTGGCTGAGAGGGCCTTACTGCTTACCAAGCACCTAGACGGGAAGGCCAAGGCTGCTCACCGAGCCCTGGAAAGAGATCAACGAAGGGGCATGGCTGCCGCTCAGAGGCCACTCACAGCACAGCAGCGTGTAAGCGCGGCAAAATCACCCCGAGGTGGGAGACCAAGATTCAGAGGTATAGCTAAGAATGTCGGGTTAACCGACAGACGGGCCTGTCACAAGACCCAAGCTGTGACCCACTGGTTAGAGTCTGCGCGGTAAGGGACACCTTTGAGGATTTGTTCAACCGGACCATGCTGGAGGACCTCTTCCAGTGTGCGCCTGGGCCTCTGGCTGCGTATCTTAATGATAAGCAGCCAGCCACCCTCAAGGAAGCCTGCCGCTTAGCTGATGCCTGGGAGACATATAATCCTTCCCATGGCACCTTGCAGCACAAAATAGTGCCACTGACACCTCTCGGGCCTAAATCGTCACGGAATGGCTCACTAACAAACCCCAGCCCCATCTGTAAACGGTATGGCCATGCCGAAGCAGATTGCTGCTATAAAGATAGCAATCAGCAGGGCAACAACTCTCGGCAGCCTACCAGCAACTGTCAGTCCTCTCCGCCTAATTCAACACCGTCTTCCCAGCACACCGTCACTGCCGGGAAATCAACATATCACAGGGGCCCCTGCCGAGACTGTGGAGCTTCAGGATACTCTTCTGCTGGGTATCCTGCATGCCCAAAACATGTGGTCACGCCCAGGCACGTGAACATGATTAGTGCCACTGCCTCCTTAGCTGAGATGCCGGAGAGAACTCACCCTGAGAGGCCCACACAGTCCGCCTCAGTGGCTTCTCTGGATGGTTCCAGCCCCCCAGTGCACTCCAAGCCAACTACTGCCGATACTGGTTCAGACATCGGTCGACGATCAGGCCTGCGCCAGCCAGTGCCAAGGTAAAGGAGCACCAAGTGGACCGTGACCTGGGTGGACGAACATCCCCGACTGTCTACACAGTTCAGCTCAGGGTGATTACCCCTTGGAGCAACAAGGTGCATCGTCTTGGCATTGTCAAGCGAATTAGGCATGGAGTGGAGTTCCTGCTTGGTCGGGACATCCTCTGGGGATGTCCCACCCCCACACCCCTCTGTTGCCTGACTGCTTCCCCCAGCACATCCAGCGCCACCTCAGATAGATTACGCCTGTGAACGACAGCTGTGCCACCGCCAGCCAATACTAATCCACTGCACTCACTTGCCAGCTCAGTCCGCTGGTCTTGCGCTCTGACGGCCACCAAAGCAATTACTCCCTCATCACAAAGGGATTGCACAAATTACCGCTGCAGGACCTGCAACGTAAGGGGCCACTCTGAGAGACGGTCAAAGTTCCCCAGTAGGCTAGCCGCAGCGGCCAACTCCACTGAACTAAGAGGCCCAGTCCTCTCATTAAGACAGGAATCGCTGTCCCAGATCACGCCAGGGACACCGAGGGGTCTTGATCCCCCGTGTCCTCTTTCAGCTTTGTCTGACACCAATTTGATGCCAGTGCCACTTGCAAGCACTGTTCAGTACCAAGCTCCACCCATCTTGGCTGGATGCTCCCTGCCAAGCGTACTTCCCAAGCCTGGCCCTGAGTTAGTGCCAGTGCCGGACCCCGAACATGACTCGATCCTCCTATGGGAGATCCACCAAATCTCACCACTGTGATCATCGCACAGTGCAAACCTCCAACCCCTGATGTTTCTTCTTCCCACACTCTTCCACCTGCTGAGGACGACCCTCTGGCAGGCCTGCACATTACCTATTTTCTGGTCGACCAGGAGCTGTCCGGCCAGGACGCAGACGCTGGTTCTCTTCCCACGACGGTTGTCACAGCAGCCGAAGTAGGAGACCAGCCCGTAGCCCTTGAGGCTACCCCTGATCCTGCTCCTGATGGCACTCCTGGCTGTTCTTCAGAGTCAGTATCCTCATCGCCCTCTACGAATGGCCTAGCCAGACCCTGGAGGCTCCCAAAGAAGAAGGGGCGGAAGAAATTCACTTAGTGAGTCAGAGCCATAAGCTCTCTTGGCACTCGTGCCCGTTGGCACAGTGCCGCTTCCATCTCAGAGCGATCCTGGCACCTGCCCAGAGAGGGTAGCCTGTGTGACCTCTGAGCCTGTAGCATTAACCATTAACCACTTAGGCCTTTGTACTACTAACCCTTTTCCAACTAACCTCCTTCCAACCCACTCTAGACTCAAACTGATATATTACTTAATCATACCTTGTGAATTACCCTTCAGGTGCGCTATGTTTCAATTTGTTACGTTAGTCAGAAGCATAGTGCTGATCATAACTCAGAGCGTAGCATTCGTTAGTGCCAAGCAGCTCGTTCAGTGCCAGAGTCATGGGGATAGTAGGTTAGGTTAGTTAGGTGTTACAGTGTGCATTTGTTCAGGCGTGAGGGTTTCTCCCCGTCATCCTAGCCAGAGAAGAGTCGTATCCACACCCCAGGTAAAGGCCTGTAAATTGTTTTTCAATTCAGAACCCCTCTAGCAGTTAGGTAGGTCTCCTGAGATGCAGACACAATCCACCTATGGTGGGTCAATGGGCCAGTCGGGAGGATCATAAGACCCTCACACCCGGAAGGGTGTGAAGGGCCTTTTTTAAGGGGGGACCTGTCAAGGATAAACATCCCTCCCTCCTGTAAATTTCCTTTCTTTATTTAATTTTGAAATAATGTTATTCATTTGCCTATTGGGTTGGGGAAATTGGCGGGCGTCGGACAGAACCGAGCCTATTTGAACCAGACAGTAGCCATTAGCCCACCGTGAGGAGATAGGCCCCCTTACCCCCCCCCCTCCCCCTCTAAAATTGTACGATCCAGAGACAATAAAAAACACCCTTTTCCACCCCCATCACGCGATGGGGAGGCGTGTAGGTATGGGGGAGGTCAAAAAGGCCATTTTGTACTAGGGAACAGGTAGGATTCTAATCTGTAGGCACCTAATGATAAGTGTGCTTTTCCTCTGCCCTCTTTGCTGGTTCTTTTGACATACTTGCAGGTATGGGTGGCCCAAAAGCTCGATGCCCAAGACGCCATGTTTTGGAAGAGCAGACGCTCATGTGAACTCATCTGTAGCGCACGTGCTGCATTTTTCCGGCTCCGCTGGTTGAACTGACTTCGACGGACAACTGAGGCGGTTGTTAAAATAACAATGGTCATGTGTTGTCTGTGATGTTGCAGTAGTCAATAGCCATCCCTTTCCCCTCTTACTTAAACTCCTTAAAATTCCATTTCTTTAAACTTTAACTCCTTCCTCCACAAAGCAATCCTCCTTTGTTTGAGTCCTGCCTGCATCCCATATCTCGCCATTTACGTGCCTTGAATTCAAGTAAAGATCCCGTGATAACCATCAATTATCCCTCCCCCAGTGCAATTTAAGGGCTATTTAGGTTAAGTAATATCAGTGTTTATTTTCTCTTTGTGTGAGTGCAATCACGTGTTCATTGTTAAAGCCTACGCTGCTCCGATTCTCAGATTATGCCTATGTGATTTCATTATAATTATCTGCTGGACAATGTAGGGCTAACATTTAAGTGTAGAGTATCCCCATTTATAAGGGGGTATTCCGTATCCTGCAGTGTGTACCATCATTCTTAACTTAGAACATCTCTTTCAGGGGAGACACGTGGACCGATCGCAATCCATGCTTCAGTATCTCGTCTACCACCAAAATTCTGAAAATTCCTGGTCGCAGTCATTACCAAATTCCGTTGTGGCCCAAAAATGTTCATATGAACTATTCTCCCATCCTGGAGTTCCATCATTTGCATTACCTGAGACTATTTCGTGTAATCAGGCAAGACTGAATACATATTATCATTACCATTTGTATTACATATTGACCCCATTATTAATCAACTTGTTGTTACAAATTATTGCATTATTGTCCCTGTGTCCTATATAAGTGAATCTGCCCTTAGCATTATGTTGTTCTGTTGTCTCATTGGTTACTTGCTAAGTCTCTGTAAATAAACTCCTGTAAATTTGTAAAAGAATTCTAATTCCCATATGGCAACCTTCCTCATTCAATTGTAAATCCAGGAAAATCTAAGGTAAGTTTTCAAATAACTTTTCCTTTTGCTCATAAGTTGGGCTTTCTTGGTTTCGTGGCTGCATCAGTACAACTTTTTCAATTCTCACCAGCCAAGATCGACCAGTTTATGACAATATATATATATATATATATAAAGAGCATAGCATATATATATATATATATATATATATATATATATATATATATATATATATATATATATATATATAAACATATATGTATGTATGTTGTATATATGTGTGTGTATACATATATATGAATGTATATATATATACTTAATACATATATACATGATGTGTGTATATATATTATATATACACATATATATATATATATATATACAAATATACATACATATATATATATATATATATATATATATATATATATATATATATATATATATATATATATATATATATATATATATATATATATACATATATATATATATATATATATATATATATATATATATATGCAATCTACTGGTCACTTTTACCAGACCACATATGAAATTTCTAATAGCCACAATGCCCTCTTCTTTAACTTCGCTAATTCTTCATGTTTTTTTTGGATATGCTTGTAACTACGAAGCCGATATCCAAAGGAAGAAATTGAAGAGCCCAGACCCGGCCGCAGGAAACGAACCGAGTTACCTTTAATCACAAGGAGGTAACGCTGATGACCTGGCTACGAGAAGGATAAAAGTCTATCACCTCTCATAGTCATATATACCTGTCGTTTTCAGATATATTTATTAGAGCTGGATTAGACCCATCTTCACCATCGTAGCCAAGTCGGCAATCAGTTTTATTGCTTTTTGGGCTGAAACATATATGCAGAATCTACTGTCACTTTTACCAGACACATATGTAATTTCTAATAGCCAATGCCTCTCTTAACTTCAAGCAATTTTTCGCGCTTTTTTTTTGATATGCTTGTAACTACGAAGCCGATATCCAAAGGGAAGAAATTGAAGAGCCTGTGACGCCCGGCCGCAGGAAACGAACCCGAGTTACCTTAATCACAAGGAGGTAACGTTGATGACCTGGCTACGAGAAGGATAAAAGTCTATCACCTCTCGTACATATATATACCTGTCGTTTTCAGATATATTTATTAGAGCTGGAATAGACCCATCTTCACCATCGTAGCCAAGTGGTCAATCGTTTTTATTGTTTTTTAGGCTGAAATATATACATGCAGCAGAATCTACTGGTCACTCTTTACCAGACACATATGTACTTAATAGTCACAATGCTCTTCACTTTCGTGTTGATATGCACTGACAGCCGATAACCAAAAGGAAGAATTGAAGAAAAGTCGATTGGCCGCAGTGGACGAACCGAGTTGCCCATCACAAAGTGAGGTAATGTTAAGGACCTGGTTACGAGAGCGACAAAGTCTATCACGTACATACTTCAGAATATATACTGTGTCGTTTTAGATTATTTATTAGAGCTGAAAGACACTACCATCGTAGCAGTGGTAATCGTTTTTATTGCTTAGGCTGAATATATGAGAATACGCATCAGATCATTATTTAATTCTAATAGCCACAATGCCCTCTTAACTTCGCTAATTCTTCGCGCTTTTTTTGGATTAGCGAAGTTAAGAGGGCATTGTGGCTATTAGAATTACATATGTGTCTGGTAAAAGTGACCAGTAGATTCTGCATATATATTTCAGCCTAAAGCAATAAAAACGATTACTCACTTGGCTACGATGCAGGAGATGGGTCTATTCCAGCTCTAATAAATATATCTGAAAACGACAGGTATATATGTACTGAGAGGTGATAGACTTTTATCCTTCGTAGCCAGGTCGTCAACGTTACCTCTTTGTGATTAAGGTAACTCGGGTTCGCTTCCTGCGGCCGGCCGTCACAGGTTTCAATTTCTTCCCTTTGGATATCGGTTTCGTAGTTACAAGATATCCAAAAGTAAGAAGAATTAGCGAAGTTAAGAGGGCATTGTGGCTATTAGAATTACATAGCAGTATATATATATAGCATATATATATATATATATATATATATATATATATATATATATATATATATATATAATAGACTATTTTAAGGAGCACATACTTACATGTCTTCCTTCAGGAGTATAGAGCATCGTCATTCATTAGAATTTTGGTTTTACTGAGTAAAAGTGGTGAGTTTTGGACATTTTATTTTTTACAAATCATTGATTCTTGTAAAATAATTAGCGTCTCTTCGAGGTTCCGTATATGATAAGACCACTGAGGTGAGACCATTCATCAAATATTCATTAGACTTTCTCTCTCTCTCTCTCTCTCTCTCTCTCTCTCTCTCTCTCTCTCTCTCTCTCTCTCTCTCTCTCACTCTTTCAATAAGCTATTTCGAGCTATTAGTAATCACCTTAGGTAAACATTTATAAATTGACTTCATATAGAAGTAAACTCTAACCCTACGCTCTGCGAGCACTCTCTTGCTGTATACTAACTTTATGGTAGTATCCCTTGAACGTGTTTGTTGTATCACCATTGATCCAATTCGTGACCCAAGTGAGATATAATTTATCAACCTTTTCAAAGTTCTTCCCCCTAAGCGCCACAACTCTTTACTAGGTACCTTTGGAAATTGATTTTTGTTTAACGGGACCGTAAAATTAGAGCTAATTATCGCAATCTTTTGCTACTTTTTTCATGGTATCATCTGGCATAAACATCCCAACATGGCACTGAAGCAAAGGCAGTATCCAAAGAGCTCCCTCTAGCGCAGGAACCTATGATTTTTTATACAAATGTTCTTGCTTTCGCTCTAGTCAGTTTCCATAACGACCTATCGGTTTTCCTTCCAATGGTTTTCTTCACTTTAGATTAAGTTATGAGATATAACGAATGGGTGAACAGGTATATCAGTTTTACTAGTGCTGAAGAAGTTGTAATAAAACTTAGTCGAATCAAATTTCCAAACCTTCGGCTCTCTCTCTCTTCTCTCTCTCTCTCTCTCTCTCTCTCTCTCTCTCTGTCAAGTGTAACGTCATCAGAGAAAAAAATTCCAATGAATGCCATAAAAAATGGGACATCACATGTTATACCGTCTCATCTTTCTTTACTTGTCTACCATTAAGTTCAGCCAAACGAAAATTTTCGGGAACTCGGCCATATCACCAGCTCAGACCCAAGGCTAACAAGGTGGATGAGAAAGAGAGAGAGAGAGAGAGAGAGAGAGAGAGAGAGAGAGAGAGAGAGAGAGAGAGAGAGATGGTTGCCTGAGTGCCTAATGTGAGAGGGAAAAAGTTATTTATAAAGGATCGGAAACATTAAAGGGGGAATTTTGGTTCAGATAGGAATAATGGAGATAATGAACAATGACACTTTTATAAGAGATGTGCGTAAATCATCTCAAAAGAAGGAGAAGAAAAAGAAATGAGAGAAAAGAATATTTAATGGCCAGCACCATTTCACAAAATATTGCAATAAGAAAAACGTGGCGAATTATCATCCATTTTGAAATCCTTTTAGTATTGATGGAGCTCTCTCTCTCTCTCTCTCTCTCTCTCTCTCTCTCTCTCTCTCTCTCTCTCTCACTCTGAAATGGTAAATAGATCATAGAAGAGTCCTTGAAGGGAGTTCGGTTCACTATATGAATTTTAATTACATTCATCACGTAAAGGATTATTGGTATTCATTAATACATTAATGTTGAAGATCACTGCTTGAAGAGCTTCTATCTAACTTATCACGTAGTATGTTCAGAAGACAAGTTCAAAGGGGACATATTCGTTATAATATATTCCATAGTATTTTTCTAGTTTCATTGTAGTAACTATACTTATTATTTTATTTGCCATTTCCCTTTATCGCTACAGCATCGTACTGAGTAGAACTGAGATACTAACTGAAAGATCAAAATCACTATGTACACAGAAATGTACACACACATAATTTATATATATATATATATATATATATATATATATATATATATAGTTATATATATATATATATATATATATATATATATATATATATATTGTGTATGTGTTTATATACTGTACATAAGTATAAATATGTTAACACACACACATATATATATGTATATATGTATATATATTTTCATGATGTTGCCTTGCAATACGTATATCCTCCTATAATTTTGATGTTTACTTTTTTTTATTATGTGTTATGTGTAATGATGATGATTGTTGAAGTGTCATATTTAGTTTGGCATCAGATCTCAAAAGAACTAATGATTAAGTAACTTAATAGTGTAATTTAGAATTGATAATACAATTTTAATAGTAATGTAGTTTAGAATGAACAATATCTTTGTTGATATTGAAAAAGTGTAGCATATGAACACGTGTGTGTCCAGCAAAGACTTGTTTCATTTCAATTGTCATCAGTTGAGATAAGAGAGAACGCTTTGTTTTGGGTTAGTGATGACAGGTTTGGATAACAAATGCCGAATTGTCCTATACGAGCTCAAGACGAGTGATTTCGTGTTGTTACATGCATTGTTCGAGTCACTTACGCCACTTTGAGAGAAAAAATACGTGTCTTGATCAATTACGCCATGTTTTGTAAGATTGCATTCAAAATGTTTTGCTGGGATGACGTCATTTTCCTTCTAGAAGTTTCTCCATTGTATCTCGCACCCAAATGCTTTAATGACGTCACCTCCCTGCTTCTAGAACTTTTGTATCTCGTACCCAAAATGCTTTAATGACATTATGTAATTGTTTCACGTGTTACTGGAACTCTAAAATTTGTTTCACTGATTTCTGAGTCCAGTACTGGTTCCTCTCTCATTCTTAGAAAGAGATTACTTTAACGTAGTGTTTTGTGGTCACATATTAGCATTAATGTTTGAGGTCTGAATTTAGTAAAGTTATTTAGTTTGTAACAGTGCCTGGTAAAAATGTGTGTTTTGTGGTAACGCAGCTGCAGCAAGTGATTTACAGAGGTTTTCACAAGTTTGTGTAAGGTAACGTGAATTTTACTTATTAATACCAAGGTATGATAAGTTAGGAAATTTTGACCAAGTGAAATCATTATTGATAAACCTTATGTGTATTTTTGTGTTTTTCTATTTACAATCTCTTTATATTTTCAAAATTTTTATGTTTGTGATGTAACATTTATTTACGTAGCATTTTTAAAATATTTCTTGGTAATTTAACATTGCATACTTGATTTAATATTTCATTTGTTAAGATTTTCTTTTAAATCTTGAGTAATTCTTGATAGTTTAAATTTTGTTTGATTAATTTAAATTCCTGATGCAGTTTTTGTGAATTAGTTTTGTTTCATAATTTAATTCAAGAATTAATTGAGTGTTGTGTTATTTTCAAGTAATAAAAAATTTTTCAGATTGTGAATTCTAATTATTACCTTTGAATTTAAAAATAAATTTTGAATTTAGTGTTTTTAGAAAAATAGTGTTTCATTTACTGATCACCAGTGAATAGGATTGATTGTGTGTACATAAGGCAAAGTGATAAACATGTTTTGTTCTTTTAGTTTTGCTAAAGTGAATTAAGACCGAAACAGTTGTAGAGTTTTGATGAGTGATGCCCTTCACTTGTAAATATTTCTAGTTCTTGATACCTCACACATATTCTGATAGACTTAGTTTGATTTTTCAAGTAATAAATAAGTTTTTTCTTAAGGGATCACTGTTACCTTTAGAGTTCTCAGTCGTAATAATTAATGTTATGAGAGTTCAGTTATCTGGCTGAAGTGAGGCATATTTTTGAATCTTGAGATTAGTTGTGTAGTAACCAGGTATTTGATACGCATTATGACATTATATTGTTTGGTGGCCAGATCAGAAACCCTGGAACAAAAACCAACATCACTCTGGTCTGTGGTTTATACTGGTGGTGTTAGGATATATTTTGATAGAGAGCACCACATATTTAGTTTTTTGCTTTGTATTGTGAATTATTTAGTTGAGTAACTTAGAGAAAATACCAGTTCAATGTTCAGAAGTTTATGACTCCTTCCATCCAAGAGTTACTGAATCCAACCTGACTAAGGCACAGAGGATTTCTTTAGCAGTAGCATGGGGGCATGTGTCTAGTGGTATGGGATTAAGGCACAAATCAAATATATTGCAATCCAAGCATTGATGGACTCTGGTAAAATAGATGAAGAGGTAGGAGATGCACAAGAGTTGTTGAATGCAGCTGAGGCAGAACCCTAGAGATAAATATGAGCAAAAGAAAGAGAAAAGTGATGAAGCAGAGCTTAGACGTATAGAAGCAGAAGAAAATTTGATTAAGCTGAAGATGCAGGCTGAAAGAGAGAAAATGCAGGCAGAAAGAGAAAGAGAAGACAGAGAGAAAAGAGAAAGAAAAGAAAGAGAAGAAGAAAAAGCAGCAGAAGAAGAAAGAGAAAGAGCAAAAGAGGAAAGAGAAAGAGCAAAAGAGGAAAGAGAAAGAGCAAGAGAGGAAAGAGAAAGAGCAAAGAAACAAGAAGATTATGAAAGAGAAATGAAATTGATAGAAGCCCGCTCCAAGTTACCTGTAACACCGTCTAACCCTACTCAAGGTGATTCAGACCCTGTATTTGATGTAGTAAGAGTGCAGAAGTTAATCTAAAGTTTACAGAAGGTGCCCAGATAAGTTTTTTGATCACTCTGAAAAGTGGCTTCAGGTATGGGATGGCCAGAGGATAAAATGGTCGATCTTGTTACAGAGTGTTCTCATAATGGTAAAGGAAGAAATGCCTATTTAGCCTTATCAGCTGATCAGTGTAAAGAGTACAAGGTACTCAAACACAGTGTGCTACAAGTTTACCAGATGACCCCTGAATATAATAATGAAAGATTCAGATCTTTGAGAAAGGATGACAAGATAACTTTCTTGGATTATGCTTACAAAGTAAGAAGATGTTTTAAACGATGGTTGGAGGCTGCTAAAGTTAAATCTATGGACAAACTTGAGGAGTTAGTAGTCCTTGAACAATATCTTAGAGGAATTCCTGAACACATAAGAGCCTATTTAAGAGAGAGAGAGGTTAAGAAACTTGAGAAAGCTGCTACATTTAGTGAAGACTTTAATATCATATGTAGCAAAAGAAATTATAATGTCAAGTACCAGAACCAACAATGCACAGGTTTCAGGTCTCATCCAAATTTCAGGAACATTACAACTGGAAATCCTTCTAGTGGCTATGCCAATACAAAGCCAGGTAACTCCCCTCAGCAATTGAATGTTAAATCCTCATCATCCAGTCTGTTTTCAAGACAGATACAGAAGACTAATGTTGTCTGCTACAAGTGTGGAAGAGTAGGACACTGCAGTCGAGATTGTTATCAGACACAACAGCAGACCAAACCAGTTGGTCAAGTGGTTAAAGGTAACCAGGTGAAGCAAACTACGAAGAGCAGTGTGGGGAAGACTGAGACTAAACAAGCAGAGTGTTTAGCAACCAGTGGAAATGTAACTTCAAGCAGTGAGTGGCTGAGCAGCTTGGAGGCTTTTAAGCCATATATCTATGAAGGTACGCTGACAACTCAAGGAGGAAGTGTGCAGGTACCAGTCAAGGTATTACGTGATACGGGGAGTAACCATAGTGTAGTAGACCGTGGTGCTCACCCACAAATGGAGAAGACTCTCACCGGAGATTCAGTCATTTTGAAGGGTATAGGAGGAGAAGGGGTAACTCCTATATGCCGCTTGCATTTGTCCTGTGAATTGGTGACAGGAAATGTTGATTTTGCTGTAAAGGACTCACTAGCTGTTGAAGGTGTACATGTTTTACTGGGTAATGGCTGTGGTAAATTATTTGTCCTATAGTGACAGACAAACCGTTAAGGATTAGTCCTACAGTAGATTTAGAGAAGAAAAACCCCCACCTGTTTCCAAGTTGTGTAACTACCAGGAGTATGAGGAGAACTATGTTTGCAAGTGAAGATACTGAGGATTTACCTGCACCAGAAGGATCAAGTGACGGATCTTTAAGATTAGAAGAGCTGTTCCAGGAAAGTGAAGTTTCCCCTAGTGTTAGTAATGAAGAGATTTCCTGAAGAAGGTGATCCTGGGTTGTTATTGAAGAGACCTCAAGTAATCAAAGTGTTCCTGAAGATGGTAATGAAACTACAGAGGCAGAGTTAGCAGATATGGAGAGTTCAACCATTGAAGTTGGTCAAGTGACTAGAGAGAAGCTAATGAAACTGCAGAAGAGGGATACAACATTGGCTGATCTGTTCTTCAGAGTTGTTGATCAAGAAGAGATGCAACAAACCTCCACCTGTTATTATCTAAAGGAAGGATTGCTAATGAGGAAGCATCGACCTGCAGATATACTAAGAAATGCTGAATGCGGTGAATATCATCAAATTTTGATTCCATATCCATTGAGGAAACAAGTTGTAGCAGAAGATTTAGTCTGACATATAAATCAGGAAGACTGTTGAGAAGATTATGAAGTATTTTTCTGGCCTGTACTTCACAAGGATGTTAGCAGATTTTGCAGAGAGGTCACATGCCAGAGGTAGGGGGTGAAAACCGAATGAAACCATTCAGAAAACCTCCCTACAACCCATAGAAGCTAGAGGAGAACCCTTTAGCAAGTTAATTATAGATGTGGTTGGGCCACTTCCGAAAACAAGGAAAGGAAATGAATATCTGTTAACACACGTGTCCAGTGACCAGGTATCCTGATGCAATTCCTAAGAAGTATATGCAAGGTAATTGCTGGAAGTTGATGGAGTTTTTTCCAAGTTTGGAATAACAGAAATTGTGCAAAGTGATAGAGGAACAAACTTTACTTCAAAATTATTCCAGGATGTGATGAACTGTTATATAAAACAACAGTTATCAATCAGTTAATCATCCAGAGACTCATGATTCTGGAAAGGTTCCACCAGACATTGAGTGCATGTTAACTAAGTATTGTAATGAATCAGGAAGAGAATGGATGTTGGTTTACCTTTTAATGTTATTTAGTCAGGAATGTTATCAGTATGATGTCTACCAAATGAAATGATTTTTGGTCGAGTATATTAGAGGTCCACTGAGATTCTTGAGAATTGTGGCAGAATCAAGAGGAAATCCAAGGAGAATATGTGAAGAACTTGAGGAAAAGGTTAAGAGAAATTAAAAATTCTCTTTAGAAATTTGAAAATAAGTCAAGAGAAAATGAAAAGAAAATATGATGCAAGACTAAGCGCAGAAATTTTAGTATTGACAGCAAGTTCTAGTGTTCTTACTAGTGAAAAGATTTCACTAATAAGTTTCAAGGTCCTTATAGATAATAGAGAAATTAAGTGATCGAACTAATGTGATTGAAACACCAGGAAGAAGGAAAAGACAGAGGAAGATACATGTGAATCTTTTGAAACCTTACTTCTTAGAGACTAAAACTGAAAAAGTGTCAATAACACAGATAACTTCATCTACAGAGGATGACGATGGGGACGAATTGGGAGCTGAAAAAAAGATGAACAATTCTTCAATATTAGAAAATTTGGAAGATAAACTAAAACATCTGAGTGTTGAGGAAAGTAGTGAATTAAGTGAAGTGATTCAAAGTTTCTGGAATTGCAGATGTACCTAGGCGTACCAATCTGACAAAGCATGAGATAAAGATCAGAGAAGATGGAAACCTTTAAAATGAGAGCTATCGCTTATCACCTTTTCATCGAGATGTTTTGAAG
This sequence comes from Macrobrachium rosenbergii, assembly GCF_040412425.1. Taxonomy (NCBI): domain Eukaryota; kingdom Metazoa; phylum Arthropoda; class Malacostraca; order Decapoda; family Palaemonidae; genus Macrobrachium; species Macrobrachium rosenbergii. Next base: position 29,046,972 of record NC_089769.1, read on the forward strand.
AAAGAAGTTGAATATTTGTTGCAGCATGGATTAGCAGAACCCAGTTCAAGTCATTATATTCTCGTGTATTAGTGAAGAAACCAGATCTCTTTGTTTAGATGTGTACTGATTATGAAAATAAATTCCATCAGTGTATGACAATTATCCCTTGCCTCTATTGACCAATTACTTGATAATATTAAGTGCTTCAAATTTGTTTCCAAGATAGGAATTTGTTGAAAGGATATTATCAAATTTTTAGATGAGAATGCTAAGTTGCTGTCAGCTTTCATTACTCCTTTGGATTGTATCGATACACTTTTTTGCCGTTTGGTCTGATGAATGTACTTGCAACATTCCAGCGAGTGATGGATCAACTACTAGGATCAATAGAAGGAGTGGATGTATACCTGATGACATTGATTTATCTTAATATATGGGAAGAACATCTGAAGATACTATGAAAGTGTTCAAGAAACTACGGGAAGCAGGACTAACAATCAACTTACAAAAAACTGAGTTTGGAAAAGCAACTGTACAGTATCTAGGATTTGAAGTTGGGAAAGGCCTTCTTGCTCCTATTGATGCTAATTTAGAAGGTATCCGTAAGGCTACCCCTCCTACTACAAGGAAACAGCTACAAAGCTTTTTGGGCATGGCTGGATTTTATCGCCGATTCTGTCCAAATTTCTCAGCTGTAGTAGCTCCCTTAACTGACTTAACCAGTCCTAAAAGAAAGTTTGTTTGACTCCAGAATGTCAAGAATCATTTGAGAAGGTTAAAGCCATATTAACTTCAGACCAGTGCTTCAAGTCCCAGACTTGAATAAAAAATTTAGATACAAGTTGATGCATCTTAGACTGTGGAATTGGAGCTGTTCTACTTCAAGAAGATGAAACAGAATCTTCCATCCAGTATGTTTCATGTCTTCAAAGTTGAAAAAGCATTAGAAAACTTACTCAACAATCAAAAAAGAAACGTTAGCATTAATCACAGCATTGAAAAAGTTTGAAGTGTATGTGAACCGACCTAGGAATGAAGAAATTTTAGTGTTGTCGGATCACAACTCAACTTACCCATCAATAAGATGAAAAATAATAATATGAGACTGACCAGGTGGTCTTTATGCCTGCAACCATATAATGTAAGAGTTAAACACATTTCAGGCACAGATAATGTCATAGCTGATTAGTTATCCTGTTGTGAATTGTTGGATTCAAACCCGGGATAAGTAATCTTCTGGGGGGAGGAATTTCATGATGTTGCCTTGTAATACGTATATCCTCCTATAATTTTAACATTTATTTTTTTTTATCATGTGTTATGTGTAATGATGATGATTGTTGAAGTGTCATATTTAGTTTGGCATCAGATCTCAAAAGAACTAATGATTAAGTAACTTAATAGCGTAATTTAGAATTGATAATACCATTTTAATAGTAATGTAGTTTAGAATGAATAACATTGCGTTCTCTTGATATTGCAGCAGAGTATTATGAACACGCAGTGTGTCCAGCAAAGACTTGTTTCATTTCAATTGTCATCAGCTAAGATAAGAGAGAACGCTTGTTATGGGTTAGTGATGACAGGTTTGATAACAAATGCCGATTCTGCCCTATACAAGCTCAAGACGAGTGATTTCATGTTGTTACATGCATTGTTTGAGTCACGTGACGTCACTTTGAGAGAAAAATACGTTTTGACTAATACGTCATGTTTTGTAAGATTGCAATGAAACGTTTCTGCTGGACAGCGACGTCATTTTCCTAGAAGTTTCTCCATTGTATCTTCGCACCAAAATGCTTTAATTGACGCCACCTCCCAGCTTCTAGAACTTTGTATCTCGCACTCCAAAATAAGCTAATGACATCATGTAATTGCTTCACGTGTTACTGGAATTCTAAATTTGTTTATTCTGATTCTGAGACCAATTGGTTCCCCTCTCTCTCATTCTATGTTATATTTACTTTAACGTAGTGTTTGTACAATATTAGCATTAACTTTTGGAGGTCTGGAATTTGTGCTATTTAGTTTGGTAACGCCTGCAAAGTGTGTTTTGTGGTAACGCAGCTGCAGCAAGTGATTTACAGAGGTTTTCGCATGTTTTGGCGAATGTAATTTTACTTGGTTAATACTCAAGGTATGATAAGTTAGAATTTTTAATCAAGTGAAACTGTTATTGATAAATCTTATGTGTATTTTTGTGTTTTTCTATTTACAACCTCTTATATTTTCACATTTTTTATAATGATGTAACATTTATTTGATACATTTTAAAATATTTCTTAATCATTGCATACTTGATTTAATATTTCCATTTGTTAAGATTTTCTTTTTTAATCTTTATAAATTTTGATATTAAATTTGTTTGATTAATTTAAATTCCTGATAAAGTTTTTTGTGAATTAGTTTGCTCATAATTTAATTCAAGAATTAATTGAGCATTGTGTTGTATTCAAGTAATAAATAAATTTTTTCAGATTGGGGAATTTAATTATAAATTGAATTTAAAAATAAATTTTAGATTTAGTGTTTAGGAAAAATAGTGTTTTCATTTATTGGATTCACCAGTGAATAGTATTACTGTGTACATAAGATAAACATATGTTAATTTTTTAATCATAAAGAATTAAGACCAGGAAACAGTTAGAGTTTTTGATGGAGCGATGTTC
>NC_089769.1:29057122-29067122 GCF_040412425.1 Macrobrachium rosenbergii
AGAAACCCATGTATCTATAAAACTCTACGGTATTTTGTGCCTAATTTAACTAAGTTTTCCCCTCTCAGATATTATTGCAAAACACACAAAAAAATAACTACTCACAACTGCTGCACTTACGCAGAAAAGAAAAAAACAGAAAAAAACTGAACACAGACTATTAAAGATTTCTATAACTCTACAGACAGGCGTCCTCCCCTCTTAAAAACAATCACAAACCACACACCTTTAAAACCCATTAAAAAAATAGAGAGGAAAAAATGATCAGAAACAACAGTACATTAATCTGTCCTTTTAATTTTAGAGATATTTGTCAACTGAGACACTCCCATATTTTCATCCTGAATAACAAATCTGTTCCCTTCTTTACTTCTACAACCCGAAAAGGACCCTAAAATTTAGGACCTAGTTTATAATTCAACTGTTTTCTAATATTTATTTTCACAAAAACCCTATCTCCCACAGCAACTTTAACTCCATCTGGCTTTGAATTGCTCCTGTCAACCATATCCTGAGTTTTCAACTCAAGATTCTTAGCAAGATGCACATCTCTCTCCTTAGCAATAGAGATCAGCAATTTAACTGTATCATCACCCGGTGGAATAGGTAGTAAATTGAATGCGTCCCATGCTTGGTAGCCAAATAGCAGGAGTCATTCTAGTTGTATCAATAACCATACAATTGATGCTATGCTGAACCTGTGGAATATGTCGATCCCAATTTACATCATTGCCCCGTACAGTAATTCTGAGAGCCTCAATTACCTTCCTAATTGCCCGTTCACATAACCCATTAGCTTCTGATCTATAGGGAATAATAGTGACTTTCAGAATGCCCATTACATCTGCAAGACACTCTAATGTCTTGTTCACAAATTCTCTCCCATTATCTGTAATCAGCATCTCAGGAACCCCATAACGACAAATATGTCCATGAAAGAATGTACTGCCACCTCCTCCACTGTTTTATGATTCAACGGAAAAACCTCTACAAACCTAGTTAATTCATCCACAACCACCAACAGGTGCCTATGGCCGTAACTAGATTAACAGAAATTGGAGATAATGTCCATATGGACACGAGAACATGGTCTACAGGGAATAGGAAATGAACCCAATTCACCAGAAACGACCCTCGATGGCTTACATGCATTACAAACCGAACAACCTCTCACAAAGTCTTCCACTGATGCGAGCATATTCTTCCAAAAGAATTGTCCACGTATATCCTGATACATCTTCTCAACCCCCAAATGCAGACTGCCAGACCTACAATGAACAATACCCAGAACCTTAGGTAATAAACTATTTGCGTCGTACCACCCTTATCCTCACTATTTCTCAGTCTGTATCTAACCTTCTTAACTAACAAATTACCCTCTAAATCACAGGTTCCAAAACTTTTTGTTCCTTGGTACCCCTCGGGCTTTTTTATAGGTTCCCATGTACCCCTAACACTAAAAATTAAGCTTAATATTAAAAAAGAACGTCCTGTACCTGTCATTTCTGGATTGGTACAGGTAGTCCTACAGATCTACACTGCAGATACAGCCGTGTGAAGTTTATAATAGCAAAAAACAAATGGTATTACCTTACTCCCAATAAATTTAAATAAAAGTTGTGCTAATCAACACGAGGAAATTGAGAAAAGTGCAATCTGAGTGCAGATTACAACACCATGTATTGTACAGTAGTAATTATTTTCTTCAGACCAAATGTACCCCCTGAAACGTGCAAATGTACCCCTGGGGGTACATGTACCCCGGTTTGGGAACCCGAGAATCAAGACCCACAAAAGGCAACTTATAACCCTTCCTAACTAATTCTCCTCTAAGAAACACTTTTGAGTCTGCCAAAACCTCATCCTCATCCTGTTTAGATTCTAATAAACTAATATCCCAGTCTATGCAATCTCCAGATACATAACATACATGAGAACCATCTGAATCTCAAAAACTTCTACTAAGGGTGTCTGCTACAACATTATGTCTACCCTCTATATACTTAAGCTTGGCAAAAAACCAAGATTGTCAAATACCACCTAGCTATTTTAGGGAAAAGATCAAGCTTATTGTAAAGATCCAACAATGGCTTATGACCTGTAAGAACCTCTACTTGATTGCCCATCAATAACATCTTAAAATAAGACACATCCTCGTGTCTTAATCTTCCTACTGTAAAATGTAATTGGATGGAGTCTTCCATCAACATTCTGCATAAGGCAGGCCCCTATGCCATCGTGACTGGCATCTATCACCAAAGTGAAAGGACGCTCAAAATCAGGAAACTTCAACACTTGGGGATAAACTAAAGCATCCTTAATATTCTGAAAGGCTGACTGCTGTCCATCACCCCATGCAATCTGCATATCATCCCTCAAGACATCTGTCAAACCTACGAAAAAATCCAGCCATGCCCAAGAAAGATCGAATCTGTTTCTTATTCTTGGGAGTCGGAAAATTTACAATTGCCCTCCTAAGAGCCTCTAAATGTTCCTCTACAGAATCAGTGGCAACAAAGATATATATACAAAAGTGGACTTCCCTAACAAGACATGCAAAACTGTATTCACTAGCCTCATAAATGTCATAGGACTACTTGATAAACCGAACAATATTCGCATGAACTCATAATGTCCCTTCGGCAAAGAAAATGCTGCATACTTGGGACTCTCCTTGCTAAGCGGTACCTGCAAGTACCCCTGCATCAGATCAGTTGAAGAATAAACATTCTTGCCCTCAGTCTCAACAAATAAATCTGGCAAACACGCCACAGGGTAACGATCAGGAATGGTTTTCTCGTTCAACTTCCTAAAGTCCACACAAACCCGGACTGAATCATCCTTCTTAGGCACTGCTAACAATGGAAAATTAAAAGGTGAGGAACTGGGACTAACAATGCCTTCCTCCTCCCTCTTATTAACCTCTTGCTCTACCCGTTCTCTAATCTTAAAAGGAATCCCATATGAAGGGACAAAAATATACTTAGTCTTATCCTCTAAATGAACCTTGTATTCTAACACATTTGGTAACCCTAACTTATCCCATTTAAGTGCAACTATGTCTGAAAACTCAGCCAGAATACCTTCCACACCCTCAACAAATTCTTTAAAATCAGCATTGGCTGCATGAGCCCAAAAAACCTGCCTCCTAGCCTGTAAAATTCACACATGTCCCTGACAATAGCAACTGAATTATCTTCATCAACCCAGTCAACAAATCGACCACATAAGTACCCTCCTGATAGTTCTGAACTGAATCATTACAGTTCAGCAACTCCACCCAAGTATCCCCTGAACTCGATACATTGCTTATAGAAACCATACACATTACCCCCTTCAGCTTTTCGCTACACTCATTGACACACACCTGTTTGGGCTTATGCACACCTTTCACTCGAACTTTCACCATGGAAACCATACTAGGACCTATAACCACATCATCTGACAAAACCCCCTTATAACACTTCCTGCCCACAGAAGCATGTTCAGAATTCACCCGCAAATTCTCATTTACACCCGATCCATTATCATCATCCACTCTACTTATATCCATTTCCTCGTAAGGTACAAAAACACCAGGTACTCAAACAGTTATACTGCATACCTCTGTGTGAACCAAGATTTTGTGTCGCCAACATGTTGAACGACCCAGTAACACTGTATTCCCTAAAGCAGGTCCTCATTTAACCAAAAATGGCTCTGTAAAATTTCTACCCCCAAGAGATAAATGCACATTTATGTAGCCCAAAACCTGTAACCTATTTGCTTGCACATCACATGCTGTCTCTTTAGCAGACCTCAAAGACTGGTCGGAAAACATCGATCAGAACAACTAATGATTCATCATATTAATAGAGGCACCCGTATCTATAAAGATATTCACATCAACCCCCATACACAGACCTTTTTTCCACTGGCTTCGGCTCTGAGGGCTCACCCAGAAGTCCTATATCACAAGAAACAACCCCTTTTAGATCTTCCCCTTCTGCTGCTCAATCCTCCAAAATTTTGTCGGCCCCTAGAGGCCCCTGAAAAACCCCCTCGAGGAGTTCTCCTACCTGCCAGACCAGTGCTTCTAGGCTCATTCTGTTTAAGATGCGGGCAAAATTGCCAACCGTGATATGCAGACCTGCAAGTGCCACAATATTTCACCCTACAAAACTTCTTAGTATGGCCATGCCTATTACAATTATAACAATGCCCTGAGATCTTGAACTTGGCACATAACCTTATAATTGTGAAATCAGGATCACTCTGTGTATGATGCTTCGGAATAGCCTCAGAAGATTTCGGCATTCCATCCAAAAAGGAGCCATCTACTGTAGGGCATTTCGACATGTGCTTACAAATTTGAGAGAAAAGTAAAGTTTCATCCGACCTCCCTTCTATCTCGTTTTCAAAACTATTTACGATAGCACCAGGAATGTCATTCAGAATCCACACATATTGCAATAGTTTCTCAAGATTTTCTATCATAATAAAGTCTCTATTTACCCAACCATAATTTCTTAACTTTCGAAAAATCCCTTGCAGCATCAAAACATCTGGCACTAAATGTGACCAGCGAATCATTGCCTTTTCATATAATGCTCTAAAAAAACCCTTAAGATCATCCCAGGTCTTACACTTCTAAAAGTGATGGCTCTGGCAACGATGTCCAATATCCCGTTTGCTTCACTGAAAGCCTCTACCCCGTCCAATATTTTCTTGGCCACTAAAAAATTCGACACCACCTGTATAAAAATTTCGAGGGGAACTGGAAGATCGTCATCAACCAGCCCTGGAAATGGCTGCACTCCTGCGTTTATGGATGTAAGTTTGTGCAACATTGTCACCTTTATCCTTATCTTTGTTAGCCCCTGTCATAGTATCCAAACGGATAACCCTCAAAGTTCCAAGTACTTGACCTGATCTCAACTTCATATAAATCCTCAAAGGTAAAAGAGAAAGGAGAAAATAAAAAAAAAGTAAAAAATTCAGCAAACCCCCAACACTAATGCAAATGCGAACCATTAAATCAAATTCTAAATGCCAAATGCGAACAATGAAGTAACCCTAACCTCAGATGCACAATTAAGAAAAAATTTCCTAAACTCAGCTGCAATCGATAACCAGAAATTTTCCCAAACACTCGAAATACTTCAGACCACCCACGTAGAAAATGGGCTCGCAGAGAGAATGGGATAACAGCGTCAAGCGCTCTCTATGACGTCATAAGATCGTCACCATCCCCTAATGAAAGCTTTACCCACTGTCTTCATGACGTAACCACAAAGCAACAGAACTCTCCCTTAATTAGTCCCCATTACAAGTAATTAACAAGAAAAAAATCTATAGTAACTCTCACGTAACCCCTTCTCACTAAAATGGCAACAAGACACATAGCTAACCTGAAAGATAAACACAATTCCTGATCTTTCAATTGCACTCACTCACACTCGCAACACAAGCCTCCAATGCAACTGAGTCGATAAACAGTGTGCTCTCGTCTCACTGTAAAAATTCTCTGAGACAGCAAAGAGGAACGCAAACAAACCAAAAGGCACACTCTAATTGCTAACAACCTCAAATTCCTTGTAAGATAAGTCTCTTTGGAGCGTACTTAAATATTATAATATACCCAAGTGCTGTTCCCACTGCTCACCAAAAATCTGTTGCACAATCGAGAGTAAATCTCTTGCTTATCTTTTGCTAAAAAGTCGAGAAGTCCCATCTATTGGTAGCTTGATAGTGACCACATCAAAAAGGCTACTGGCAGTGTACATACACACACTCATTCTCTCTCTCTCTCTCTCTCTCTCTCTCTCTCTCTCTCTCTCTCTCTCTCTCTCTCTCTCTCTCAGGTCTACAGCAAAACAAGCATTACCCAAAATAATTTATTTAACAATATTCTAACATAACTGGATTGCAAGAAACAAGAAAATGGAATACTAATGCTTACCAATTGATCAAACATAAAAATTAACCATATTCAACTAATTATTCTCTCTAATTAGTTCCCACAATAGGTCAAAATAAGTCAAAGTCCAGTATATTCCTAATGAGTGCATTTTAACCTCTTCCTCAGCGAAACAAATGCATAAATATAAAGATATGGGAATTCCTCCCATGTAACTTATAAAGTACACAGAATGAGGAAAATGCTTGACATAAGTGAGATATATATTAAATGAAAAGAACAATCTACAGTTTGGGAAATCTAAAATGTTTCTACCTCCAAAAAGCAATGTTCACAGTTCTTAATCGACAGGTCTCGAACCACAGAGTCTTCACTAAAGACTTCTAACAATATTCGGTGTCGATCTTCAAATGACAATTTGTTTGATAATTAATCCCTTCACACCCTGGGGCTCTCCCCCCAAAAAATTATACATACGAACGAATTAACCGGAACCTGGAAAATTTCCAGCAAATGAACTCACAAAGTCTTGTCTCTAGGCAGGGATGTTCTAACATCTCAAGAATATCTGACGCACCTGACATGTATACAGTTATCTAATCAGGATGTGCACCAGACAACAGCTAAACATCCTCTCAAGGTACTTTACAATGCCTTTAACCCACACTTATTAATAAAAAATCTGGGTATTGTAATTCATAAAATACTTTGACCTATGAGCTTATATATATTATATATATATATATATATATATATATATATATATATATATATATATATATATATATATATATATTATATTGAAGTGATCAAGCACCTGGTTATTTGCACAAATAGGCTAACAAATCTATTGTGCAAATGATAATACCAAAAAGTTACCTCACATCGACCAGACACTTGAAACCTCATAACAAAGAGTCGACTGAATTTCTAAAAGGTACAATGATCCCATAAACTTATTTATCACTTGAGAAAATCAATGTAACTTTATCAAGTTATGGATGAGGTAACAACTATTAAGTTATATACAGATTAATGGAATATGGGTTTCACTTCAACCAGCACTGTAGCTGTCTCTCTGGTTCTATTTTACCTAGATAAGTCTCAGGTGAACAAACAGATACATCACTTACCTTGTACACACTCATTAATGACTCTAATTACTGGTGATCAAAATGAAATGCTATGTTTTAAAAACTTTAAACAAACAGGTTTATTTCTAAGTTCAAAAGTAATATGTAAAGTTCACAATCTCACAAGATTTACCATTAATTGACAACAGTGTAAGATTTAAGTATCTCTTAATCAAGTTTAATTCACAAAACTTTAATTTATCAAGAAAACAATCTGGTTAGGTAAGAATCAAACTATTAACTATCACTTAAGTGCCAAGCATTTATGTGATTTAACAATTACAAACAGTCAACAAAATATTACTGATTGGAATCCACATAGCATTCTCCAAAAATCTCTATAACAGGTAGGCACTAACAAAATATTAAGAAATCACCAGCAAAACACAGTAACAATAAAATCACAATAATGTGATAGCACAGACATATAAGAATGCGATATGCAAAAATGGAAATACAGCAACCACCAATAATGTGCTTAAAGATTATATCAATCTTTCACATTAACTTTCCCTATAAATTGAAAAGTTAGACTCACGTCTTTCTAAGACTTATTCAAACACAACAATTCTCTTTTACCAAGAATATCACTTAACAAAACTCAACAGTCATCACATTACCTTTTGTAAATATTATACCAATATATATCTCCTCCTCAACACTTGCACAAAAATAATATTCCTGATCACCTACAAAACTAACACACTCCTGGGGTGAGTTTAACAGAGCTTTTATATCAGATATTCTTCTGTTATTCCCGTTATATATATCGAGAAGAGAGAGAGAGAGAGAGAGAGAGAGAGAGAGAGAGAGAGAGAGAGAGAGAGAGATCTGCTTCTAAGGACCATTTCTAGCCAACTACTGGTGTCTATTAGAAGACACTGGCTTTTAAGTCTCGTAGGCCGAGAATACATGTAGGGTGTTCACACAGAATACACATGTATGAATACACATACTCACACGTATACAAAGTATACACGTACACACGGTTGAGCTTCGAAGGATACCAATCTTATCTCTACATGATGGACATATCCTGGTTCAGGGTTTACAAAACCTTTTGTCAGCCTGATGCAGCTGGGTAAACTTTAGATACAAAATAACACCACTTACCTGCTGTTCCTCTTTCTATGTTTCTCAGATTATGAACAGAATAGGCATAGGCAGAGTTAATAATGACGGAATAAACACAGAACCAAAGATTTAACAGAAGGCTCACCAACTGGGTGACAGCTCGTCACGATATCATAAGTGAATGCTTTTTTCCTTAACCACCTGAATAAACACGGGAAGCTAGCCTTTATTCTCTCTTACTCGGTAGACAGGATGTGGCAATCTGATAAGCATTTCACAATACTACTTTAAACATTAAACAAAAGGGAAAAAATATCCCACAAAATCATAAGTTTACATATTACACAACTTATCTTTAAGAAAAGGCATTCTAAAATCACGTCTTCACAACAAATGATGAATCTTGTAAGCAAAAAATCAAAATTTTTACAGAGACATCATAAACCCTTACAAAATGGTTACACAAATTATATCACCTTATAATATATATATATATATATATATATATATATATATATATATATATATATATATATATATATATATATATATATATATATATATATATATATATATATATATATATATATATATATATATATATATATATATATATATATGATATTATATATATATATATATATATATATATATATATATATATATATATATATATATATATATATATATATATATATATATGTATATATATATATATATATATATATGTGTATACATATATATATATGTATGAATATATATATATATATTATAAACATTATATATATTCGTTTATATATCACATATATATATATTATATATATAATACGCTCTAGGGTAATCAATAGTGCTCCGTCATATGGGATTAAACTAACACTTTATATTGTGAAATATACAAATACATTGTATGATCACTGAATGAATTTAATATTCAAAACATTAAGCTTGGTATTAGCAACATAGTTTAATATCACATACAGCATACTTCAGAAGTAACTTAGGCTCTAGGGTAATCAAGAGTGCTCCGTCACCAGTGGGATTCAAACTAACACTTAATTTGGAAATAAGCCAAATATATTGAGTATGATCACTGATCTTGAATTTAATATTAAACGAAATCTGCAGCTTGGTATTTGTGAACATAAGAAATAATATCATATTGCATGTGACAAAGAATATCATATGTATACACAGACATACATACATACACACACACACACACACACACACACATATATATATATATATATATATATTGTTATGGGCCCAAGCCCATCAAACATACACAAGTCTCTTAATATACAAATAAAGTCACTAACGACCAAGTCCACAATAGGTGGAATGGCTGCAACAGAGTGTACAGAGATGGAATCAAGGAGGATAAAGAAAAACTGAAAATAAAACCTTAATATTTAATACAAACTTTTAGAAAGAAATGACCACTGAGCCTCTTACAAAATACATTAAATAAACAAAAAAAATCAACCACACACTGAAAACATTGAATAACAAACACACTTACACCAAATTAAGACAGACTATACAATTATACTTTAAAGAGAGGGCCCTGAAAGTAATAGAATGTCGAAAAGTCAGAATAACCTAACTTATTACACACTAAATATTTATCACTAACAAAAAATAAAATGCTTCCCTTAAGTGAGCTCTAAACGGTGGTAGTGGCTAACACAGCCTTCAAATCACGGGTCGAGGGGAATAATATTTATTCTTAAGACCTTACCAAACGTAGGAGAGGTCCCCTTGGCAAAATAACTGGGCCAAGGGCGCAGACTGAAGAAAGAATCGCTTTAACGTCGCAAGACAATCAATGGACACGGCCGTCCGACAGGTAATCACACCTTACCAGTTGGCAGAGAGGTCCCCTTGGCAAAAT
>NC_089769.1:29072122-29099622 GCF_040412425.1 Macrobrachium rosenbergii
TATTATTTAAAAATTTGGAGACGTGTTAAAGAATAAGTGGGTGGGAAAGCAGTTGCTGTTAAAGTATTTTTGCAGGAACATGATTTCATTGTGGAAAGCTTGACAACTAGAGGATAAAGCAAAGGCTCGGTGAAGCATGGTTATTCATAAGTTGTCCACCACTAATCATACTCTCTTTCAAAGTGTTATTAATAAATTTAATTGTCTAACCTTGACAGTTACATCTTCACTTATCTGTTTAATAAATGTGTCAATTCCTTTGTTTCCCATGTCCAAGAAGTTCACGAGAGAAAACTACACAAAACAGGTGTTTCTGTTCCAAAATTTTATCACGACAATAAAAACAGTGTTAAATTTCTCCAATTACTCCGTGTCGAAACGAGAAGAATTCCTCCTCTCTCTTGGTTTGGATTTTGCTTTACCTTGTTACAGACCTTCATTTGTACAGTCCTTTGGCAGTCTGGAGTTCCTGTTTTTCTAGATTGATCAATCTTGACCTCAACCTTGATGTTCCTAACTTTCGTTCCAAACTTCAAGGCCTAGTACATAAAACTTATTCTAAATTGTGTACACACTGGGCTCCATGTTTTAAAAAGGAAGATATGAATATTCCCAAATCTCTTGCAAAAAACAAGAAAATTATTATTACCCGTCCAGATAAAGGTAAAGGAGTTGTTATTTTAAATACGGATGATTATATTACTAAAGTGGAAACAGTTTTAAATGATAATACTAAGTTCCAGAAGCTAGGAACTCCTGAATTTTCAGCGCTATTTAAAATAAAAGACCGTATTAATAGATTTCTGAAAAGCCTAAAAGACAGTGGCATTATCACTGAGAACACTTATCAGTCCCTATACAGCTCAAGGTCATCATATGGTTCAATGTGCGGCCTACCAAAGACCCACAAAGATAATGTTCCTATCCTCCCTATCTTAGCGTCTTATAATAACGCTCATTACAAACTAGCAAAATATCTAGTTCCCATGCTTGCCCCCTTGGCCGAAAATTCTTACAGCCTTAAGAATTCATATGAGTTCAAAAATACTATTCTTGCTCAGGACTCGGATCTTGTTATGGTAAGCCACGATGTCGAGTCTTTATTTACGAATGTACCTGTAAAACAGACCATTGATATTATTTTACATAAGCTTTTTCCTGTGGATGAGTCTCGTTTTAATGGGGTCTGTAAGAACGATTTCAAGAAACTTTTAGATCTAGCGGTGTGGGACACCGTTTTTGTTTTTAATGGTTGTTCTTACTTACAAATTGATGGTATGGCTATGGGCTCTCCACTTGGACCCATCTTCGCCGGTATCTTCATGTGCTCGCTGGAAGCGCGCATGCTTGATACTTGTCCCCTTAGTTACCATCCACTATTTTATAAGCGTTATGTGGACGACACATTTGCACTTTTTAGAAGTCAGTTTGACGCCGAGAGGTTTCTAGCTTTCATCAATTCATTTCACCCTAATATTAAATTCACGATTGAACACGAGACTAACAACCAGTTACATTTTTTAGATATTTTAATAACACGATCCTCCCAAGGCTTCGCTACTTCTGTTTTTAGAAAAAAGACATTCACTGGTCTTGGTACAAATTTTTATAGTTTTTGTTCTCTCGATTTCAAGATTAATTTCGTATTAACCATGCTTCACCGAGCCTTTGCTTTATCCTCTAGTTGGCAAGCTTTCCACAATGAAATCATGTTCCTGCAAAAATACTTTAACAGCAACTGCTTTCCCACGTCTCCAAAATTTTTAGATAATATTTTTGTTCCACGTCGTCCTACTCCTCACGTTCCTAATTTACCTTTCTATTCCAGTCTCCCTTTTATTCACGATACAACCTTTTATAAAGAACTCCGATCTCTAATATCCCGTCATCTCCCTGCCGTGAAAATCAAAATTATACCCACAAACCCAATGAATATCGGTAGCCTTTTCAGCTTCAAAGACCGTTTGGCTCCTTTAATGACCTCTTGTGTTATTTATAAGTTTACTTGTCCTCGCTGTAATCGAGGAACCTATATTGGATCGACACATAGGTTACTTAAAGTCCGAATCGACAGTCATAGAGCTGTCAGCTACAGAACTGGCACTAAACTTTCAAATCCCGAATTTTCCAACATAAGAGATCATGCCGATAAATGTAAATATTCTATTCAGTACAAAGACTTTAAGGTTTTGGGCAGAGCCTCTAATCACAAACTTTTAACAATTAATGAAACATTGTTTATTAAAAACTGGTCCCCTCACTGAACACCCATGCCACGTCTACGCCTCTTTATCTCTCGTGAACTTTTTACTTTTTTGGTCAGTCCTTCCTCTGCCTCCACACTCAACGGTTGGTCCTTATTCATATTTTTAACTGTGGTTGTTTTAATGTAACTTATATTGTGTATTGTAATATTTGTCACTTAATTTTATTGTACTAATTAGGTATTATTACTTGTAGCTTGAAAATGATGCCTGCTGGTGTGCTTCGAAACGTTGCAACTGAATAAATATGACTTTCTGTTTGACTTCCCCTGCCTTTTGTATATATGTACTTCCTATATATATATATATATATATATATATATATATATATATATATATATATATATATATATATATATATATATATATATATATATATATATATATATATATATATATATATATATATATATATATATATATATATATATATATAGTAAGTATATATATTGGTTTTTATATATATATATATAGACCACTGAGCTGATTAACAGCTCTCCTAGGGCTATATATGAAGGATTAGACTTATTTTACGTGGCTAAGAACCAATTGGTTACTTAGCAACGGGACTGATTACAGCTTATTGTGGAATCCGAACCACAGTATAGTGGAGAAATGAATTTCTATCACCAGAAATATTGTGGAATCCGAACCACAGTTGAATTCTAACTCCAGAAATAAATTTCTAACTCTTCCATCGAATGACAGTCTGAAGCTCAACCGACTCAGCCAAAGAAGGGCTTATATATATATATATATATATATATATATATATATATATATATATATATATATATATATATATATATATATATATATATATATATATATATATATATATTGTAAATGGCCACTTGCAAGTGGTCCATAACTTAATCGGCAATGCAATGATTGCAGCCTCGGTACAGCGGATTCTTCAGGCAATCATGAACTCAGAGGAATGACTTCTGTCTCTCTAGAAATGAGTAAATGCACAAGTTGTAGGGTAATGGCTTACTCTACTAACTTCTAAACAAGGGGTATGAGTTACTTTATGTACTGTTCACATAATTACATGCTGGATATAACAAGTTCGCTGTTTAACCCTTAGGAAATATAACAGGTTTTGATTGAATGCTAGGCTAACTCCTATGAGGATTAATATTGCGCACCATACGGTTTGGATGAAATTAGTGGGAAAAATGTTCATAGCACTTCAATGGGCCATATATGACTCAGGGCAAATGTATTAGCTCTGTATGGGAGAGAGGTAGATCAGTCAGCCTTGAGATTTCATGGGGGCATATACTGCCTCTCCATAGCTCCAGGACATCTTTTTTTTTATTTGCTCATAAATTTACCCAGGGATTGCTGTTGGTTTTAGTTCTTATCTTTTATGATAGTAGTTCAGATATAATTGTAATTTTCAAAGTAAATTGCAAAAAAATATTAGAAAAAACATGTATACCTCACAAAAAGATACTACATCTTCCCATCTCAGTGAATTGTAAATAATCTGCAATAAATATACTCAGAATTTGTCTCTGATTTTAGTTCTTACCTGTTATGATGTTGTGTGAGCTGTAATTATAATTTTACAAAATAAAATAAAATAAATTATTAGAAAAAATGTACAACTTTGTAAAATTAGCATAATTTTTACGAGTGTCTTGTAGAAGAGGCCTCACGAAGGGTTGTGAATAGTAATTTTCAACTTCCCATGGACGAGAGAGAAAACTTTTTTGAATTTTTTTTCTTACACCAAGTGCATTTGCATAACTTCCTCTTTCTCTTGATGTTTTTTTTTAAATTGGCCAACATAAAGTTTGCACAGTCTGGGGGTGTACTTAATAAACATTTAACCCATCCCTTAAGGGTTAAGTCGAAGGGACAAAGAATTTACTTGAGTGGTGAATTGCGAGAGAGAGATGATAAAAAATGAGTCAAAGAGAAAGTAATCTGGCTAACCATGTCCCTTCCGGGGACTTACCACTTTTGCTTCCTAGTACTGCTTTCACACACAACTCTAGGCTGACGAGATCAAAGCTTCTCTTGGGCAGTGTCCGGTAATGAGGTCACAATACATCCAGTGTAAATGAAAATGAGTTCTCGCTTGCCAGCGGTTTGAATGTCAGACAGACAAATGGTCTAAGTGCCAATGTAGGGCGTTGGTTCCTTTTATGGCCTCGGATGCTACTTGGGGCTTGGCTCCATGTGATGCCACTGGCTATGACTTGCGAATTAGAAAAATCGTCTTCGACCAGTAAAGTGAGGAAAATACAGCGGAGGTTTAATTATATTTTAGGATCTAGACATAGGAAACAGCGACCTTCTCCAGGTGTTTTCACTGGAGAGGCATTATGGGCCCAACCCTAGAAAAGGGCTGCTTGGCCTGCTCCTAAATTCTACCCTGTCATTCCATCCCTGGTGGGTTTACATACATCCCTACTATCTTGATATTTTCCCCTTAAACTCTGTGAGTTAGCAATTTAGTGGCATAGAAAACCACAAAAGCTCTCCCTTTAAGCAGATATTCCAACCCCTTTCGGGCGTGAAGGTCTGCACTAGCGAGCCACTGGTATCGTTTACATTAAGTACTTCCCCTAATGGGTCCATGTCCCTGCAAATGAAAACAGTCTAATGGATTAAGAGGACATGACCCAAATCTATCCCCGGAGGAGGTGTGGGCTTACTAACTTACTTAACTTAATGTCCCTAAAACTAACTTAGGGGTGTCTGTGGATATTTAACTGGGCTGTTCTGACGACAGTCAAAATTGATCTTAGCATAATTTAGAATTCAAGTTGCACACTATTGCTGATGATACACAGATTCAAGCTACCGCAAGACCATATCAAATGATAATGAGCTAACTACAGGTAAATACAGGTAATAATATTGGGATACCCAGGAGCTAGGTAATCTATAATGCATGCTAACAAATAAAATAATTTAAAATGCAACAAGATGTAGCATAAGAATGCAACAGAAATGCTAAGATGGCAAGGGCATAGGAGCCAGCCCTAAACATCCTTTCTGGATCAGGGGCTAGGATTACTCTGTCAAGATAAGGCACTCCATTACAAGTATATAGACACGAGTGCCATGTGTGGCTCTGATAAGGCTACCTGGGCCTTTTATGACCCTCATGTCTCTTCATCCTTGATTTTTGTTGAGCCTTAGGATGAGGATTCCTAACTGGAACCTAGGTAGGTGTCTCCAGAGGAGACTGAAAGGGCTCTTGGGCTAGGTCAGGGTGCTCAACAGGATTACCTTCGGGACCTAGACTAGAGTAACTATAGATGAGAATGTTGAAGAGGTTGCTGTGGGTTCGAAGGGCTCGCAGGTTACAAGGACCAACTCAGGCATGGGTTTTGAGGCCATGCTGGGGAATGAAATTCCATTGTGGCCAGGGGAATCCAGAACTTTGGGCTGGCTCTCAGCTGGACACTGGTATTGGTGCCAAGCTGGTAGAAGAGAGAGGGGCTCGACTGGGATCTCCTGAAGGGAGATTGGCGTCTGGTGCTGGTACTGGCACTAAAGCAGGCTCAGGCACTGGATTTGGAAAGATGTAAGCTGCCTCAGGACCAAGAGTGCGGAGCATCCAAGTTTGTAAAATTTGTATGGAACCAGAATCTGGCTTGGGTGTGGGCTCAATGACCGGACTGGGCGAGGCACTCCACAGGCCAGGCGTAGGCACTGGCTGTGGCTCAACGACAGGGCTGGAATGAATATCAGCACCAGACAGAGACTTGTGGGGGCCAGGACTCATGGTAGGCCCGGGAAGGTTCTGGAAAGGGTAGGGTCCTGTCCTAGGAGGAGATCATAGCCTCCAGGAATTTTACTGGCTACTCTGAGCATACAATTCATACTTTTATGGGGTCTAGTGACCCTTAATCAGACTGTCGGGAGTGTCAACCTCCAATCATCTATGCCTACAATAGTTAAAGGCTGTTTTCTTCAATGATGGCCCCATAGGTCACTTTGCCTCGCCCTATAAGGGCAATCTGAACACTAGTGTCTTCAAAAGCTGAGACCTGTTGAGCGTGATAATGACCTCAAGGAGGTGCAACATAAATAGGCCCTACAGCTGGGGGTCCTAAAGAGGATGGATGAGTGGTTGACACAGTAACAATGGCAGCAAGTTTCTCCCCAGGGCAATCTTTGAAATTCGTGGAATGCCCATATTTCTTACAGGTATGGCAGTAAATCTGGCTATAATCTCTACGAGGAGTAGTTACATTCTGGGTAGGCTGGGAGTTCTGATTTGAGAGGGGCTTTACACTGGGCTTTCAAATGCCCTGTTTTCTTACAGTAAGTACATACAGGTGGTGATGAAGATAGTCCATTTCTTGGTCGGACTGATAAGACAGTGGGGTCGGAGGAACTAGGTGCCTGTTTGAGGTGCTGGAGGATGGGTTGTACATCTTGTATGCATCTGCCATGTAACAGCAGTCGGTGAATAGCCTTGGCTGTTTATCATTTGCATGCAGAGCCAATGCAAAATTGAGGAAGTTCTCAAGTAGGAACTGATGTACTAGGTCTTCAAATTCCTTGCAATCCAAGGCATCGATCCACCGCTGCACAGCTCAGGTCTTCTTGTAGCACCAGTCGAACAAAGTTTGGCCAACCTCTTTAGGAAGCCTTCGCCATCTTTGTCTCCAATGCTCAGGTGTAATCTCATAGGCCTTTACCATGGCATTCCTGACCACCTCAAGGTTTCCCTTATCACCATTTTCCAAAGAATTTAGAACATTCCTGTCCCTTTCCGGCCATATGTTTTGATAGGATCATGGCCTTCTCTGTACTAGTTGGGCTGTACTCCAAGGAGAGGGCTTCCACCTGGTCCAGCCATGTCTCTGGCTCTGCTTCTTTCCATTTAGGCATGAGGTGGCTAATATTTGAGATGATGGAAGGAGCGGAGACTGGGGTTGGATTTTCAGCTGGGTGTTGAGCCAGTGCTATGGCACTATCTTGCTTGGCTCATTCGATTTCAGTTTCCTTCTCCTTCAAGGCTAATTCATGCTGTCGCTGTCTTTCCTTCTCTTGTTGCTCTTTCTCTTTCTCTTGTTGCCCCTTTTCTTCCTGCTTTGCCGTCTCTTGTGCTAAGGCTAGTTCATGCTGTCGCTGCTTTTCTTTCTCTTGACACTGTTCTTCTCTCTCCTTCCTAGCAGCATCAATATGGGCTTGAACCCAATTTACCAGATCTGTTGCCTTCAACCCCATAAGTTCCTCTGCCTCTGAGAAGGCTTTGCTTTCCTCAATGGCAGACATGTTGCCGATGATTAAAGCTGGGTCCAATTTCCCCCAGCTATGTTCAAAGTTTTAGGATGGCCATGCAAACATTTGCATGGAATGGAAATGGCACTCTGAACTGGCAGAGCGTATTCAAAATAAGGAAGGGGACGCTAGAGGGCTTTACTGGAATGGAAAAGTCCCTTAGGAATGATGACACTTGTGGCTGGAATAGGAATGCCTCCTTGTAATAAGGATGACACGGGCACTCTTTTGGAATATGGTTCCAAAGAACTAGTGGACTGTTCAAAGAACAATGGATAACATGCACCCTGATGGTTCCAGCTATGGTCAGAGGTTATGGGTTCCTAAGAACAGAGATATGACACACTTATACACAGGTGTGGGTGAGTTCCGAATTACTGGATATTTTGAGGCACCGAGGTGCTGAGATGCAGTTATGGGTTTGCAAAGGCCCAAAATGTGCTGTGTGGTTCATGAGGATTGATGGACTGTTATGGAGAACAGCAGGCTTTGTTTTCGAAGAATGATTAGGTTAAGCTTACATGAGGTGATCAATAGCCTAACCAATCATCTATAGGCTGGGTGCTTAAACAAATTAATTAAATGGCATGTAGTGGACGGTGGTTCATACGTAAGCTTGTGTATAAAATACAGGAAGTGCTTGACTTGTCTGCAGACACAGTGATAACATGTGGAGCAGAGATGTTGTTCAATTAGAACAGAGTGAAATTAAATAAATAAACACTCAGTGCAACAATGGCATGAGAATGAGCAGTGTGGGCAACACAAAAAAGGAAATTAAATTAGCGCAAAAAGTACAATGGTAATTAAGTACAGGGTACTAATGAATTTGTAAATTTCCCAGTTGGGTATTATATATATGAGACTGGAAAATCCCAGTAAACTGGATGCCTAGTACATTAAATGGGTTTGCTTTACTCTAAGCAATGATTAGATTCACTTATCCAAGGCATAGTGGAAAATCAACACTTGCATGACAGTGGCTTTATATGAGATGTGATTCCAGAGATTGATACTTGACACGTAAATTTGGGTTTGCTGACTTGAAGTACTTAATTATTGTGAGGCAATGGTTGTATTTGTATTGAGTAATATATAACTAAATATTAAATAAACATGCTTTCCATATATTGGTTAAAGAGTACCACATTGGTTAAGGATATTGAAAACTCTCTCTTGAATATACATGAAGTTTGCCATTCCTAACAAATGAAGAATGACTACGCTTTCAACTTAAGATAATAAGGGTGTGCATTCTTTTCATGATAAAGTGAAAGTCTTCTGTAACAGTGATGGCAAGAACTTGTGCAAATATAAAAACAGTGCTTACTATGAATGAAATGACAATGTGTTGATGCATCTGACAGGTAGCAGTAACTCTAAGATGTCTGTCTTGTCTTGACAGTTCAAAGCCAATTGTATGCACGTGTTGTGCAAGGTGGTGCGAACGAACTCTAATGGTTACTGATCACATGTATGAAAAAATTTGCACATGCATACACAAAAGACAAACACAAGAAAATCTCTTTTAATCACCAGACACAAATTTAAGTATACTCATCTATTCTGTGCGAGTTAAGTACACCCAGATGCTTAGGTAAGTGATATGTGGGTAACACAGCTACTATTCTATGGACCAAAAATTTTTAAAACATAGCAAGACTTTCTCTTAAGCAAAGCAAAATGCCACACAGGCCAGGCAGTTCTGAGAGAAGCAAAGAGGAGCAAGATGGGTTCATTTTCTCTAAGTGAAATACAATGGTGTGGCTGGCTACACTAGTGTGTGGGTTTGTTGTCAGCTGTGGCATATCCTATGCATCATGGTGAAGAAATTCCATGCCCCTAATCAAAGAGAAATTGTGCACTTTCCTCTCAATATACAATCACTGAGCTCAACTAGCTAATTTCTGCTACTACCTATCATGGCTAGCTAATTTCATGCAAGGTTTGCTTCATGCGATACTCCATATCTAATTTACTAACACAGCCTTATTTCCTTGCCTCTTAAATGTTTCGCTGCTTGTGTTTACTCTCGTTTTTTTACAAGTGTTGAATTCGCTTCCTATCCACCAAGTTAAAATGTACTATGCATTAATTGTTAACTCACTACCTATCACATGTTTGATAGACAAATTAAACATTCTGTTCAAAAACCATGTTACCTTACATTTTCTGGTTCCAGATTACCTATCCAAGATTGATGTGCAGGTTCGTCTGAATTGCTAAAGAGGGGGATGGTTTTACTTTAATTTTTACGCTAAATCTTATTCCCGTTGATTAGCAACGTACTGGCAAGGTCACTTCTTGGCAAGGGGCAGGAGTTACTTTATACATTGTTCAAAGAATTACACATTGGATATACCAAGTTCGCTGTTTGAGTCGAAGGGACAAAGAATTTACTTGAGTGGTGAAATGCTTCCATGCACAATTCTAGGTTGATGAGATCAAAGCTTCTCTTTGTGGTGTCTGGTAATGGGGTCACAACAGATCCACCGTAAGTGAAAAATGGGTTCCCGCTTGCCATCGGTTTGAATGTCAGCGGACTAACTGCTGATGTATGGCGCTGGTTACTTACATGGCCTTGGACGCCACGTGAGACTTGGCTCCAGGCTATGTCGCTGGCTATGACCTGCAGATTAGAGAAATGGTCTTCAGCCATAAAGTGAGGAAAAAGCAGCAGGGGTTTAATTACATTTTAGGATCTAGACAGAGGAAACAGCGACTTTTCCAGAAGTTTTCCCTGGAGAGGCATTATGTGCCCAACTGTTGAAGAGGGCTACTTTTCCATTCCTAAATTGTACCCTGCCACTCCAACCCTTGTTGGTTTACCTACACCCCTACTGTCTTGATCTTTTCCCTTCAAACTCTATGAGTTAGCGATCCAGCAGCATAGAAAACTGTATATATATATATATATATATATATATATATATATATATATATATATATATATATATATATATATATATATATATATATATATATATATATATATATATATATATATATATATATATGTGTGTGTGTGTGTGTGTGTGTGTGTGTGTGTGTGTATGTATATATATATATATATATATATATATATATATATATATATATATATATATATATATATATATATATATATATATATATATATATATATATATATATATATTAAAGATTTGATCACCCTTACAAAGGCTTTTATCCATAATAAAAACAGTCTGTCTGTCTGTCTATCCGTGTTCACAAATATTCATACAAGCAAAACACTCCATGAGCAATATTTTCACCTCTTCCCACCGCCCTTTCTGTTATTCCATAAACAATGAATGAGCTTCGTGAAACGAGAAAAACAGCACAAAACAATTGCACAAACAAAGCAAAAGATTAGTGCACTGATTCCTGTTTGTCATATTTCCTTCACATTAGGAGGTCCAAGAGCCATTATTATTTTATGTGTTTTCCTGGCTGCCCCTATTACACTAGGCGAGTTATGATGAGCGAATTTTTCTCTTTAAAGTTACGAGGTAGGGAGAGTTTTGCAAAATGAGTGAGGTACATTTATGGCTTAAACTTTGTTTTGATTTTTTGCATTATATATATTGCTTTGTTACTGATACTTAAACTTTTTTGAGTGTGAAGGGAATTGTTAAATAACAGAGAAGCATCGTGTAAGAATTTAGAATTTCATTTATGCTTTATACTCACATTTCCATGTTTTTGGCAACGTACTGATTAAATGGAATTGTACTGAACAACATTACCCATCTTTATTTAAACAACAAATTTGAATACATTCAAGGCAAATAAACTCAGAAAGAAAACATTTGTTCCAACTTTGTCTGCCATGGTTTCATGAAGGTATATTTTGGGTGTATCGCCTTATATGCATTATTCTTTTCATGGGTTATGTATATTATAGTACACATTTTCCATAAAGCACCTCCCTCTCAAAGTCTGTAATAACTAAAGTGAAGTTTGTATTTTCACTACACGCCAATGAATTGATTACGCTCTCTGATGTTGTATATTTAGTTCATTCCTCTATCCCCAGGTGGATCGGCACCATCAGGGCAGAGATGACGATGTCCGTCGCCATTACATCTCCGGAAATAGGATATCTCGAACATCAGGTAATTTCGAGATCTAGAGATTTCTGCTGTTGTTTTCTACATGGCTTCTGACAGTATAGATTGGAGCGTTGTCTTTTTATATCTGTGGTAGTATTTTTCTGTTATCATTCAAGTTCTGTTCTACTTTTAAGACTCCCTTTCTGAATTCATTTGTTAATGTTTTATTACGATTTTCGTTGTATGAAGGGCAGTACGTTTAACGTTCTGGAATAAAGTATTTCCGTTTGGCAGACTTTGCAAAGGGAATTCATTGTTTGCAGGTCAAGTGCATGTCAAAGACCTTATCTGTGAAAACTCACCTCCAAGTTTTTTTCTCCAATAATGATTAGGTTTACTGCGTTTCTTTTAATCCAAAAGTCCTTTTCATCATGTTTATTAACCTTTTCCTGTATGCCTGACTATGACTTATATATCCAATAAAAATGGTAAAAAAACTGAGAGCACGAAGTGAATAGTTATCTCATTTTAAATTTCAGCAAAAACAAAATTTTTTTTACTCATCTTCTCTGTCAGTTAGATTGAGTTCCCGAGGAAATAAACAATGGAAAAAATCTGATTTTAATGAGTTTGGTCATTAAAATGTCCTTAGG
Source organism: Macrobrachium rosenbergii (assembly GCF_040412425.1). Classification (NCBI taxonomy): domain Eukaryota; kingdom Metazoa; phylum Arthropoda; class Malacostraca; order Decapoda; family Palaemonidae; genus Macrobrachium; species Macrobrachium rosenbergii. The sequence continues at coordinate 29,084,354 of NC_089769.1, forward strand.
TAGAGTACCAGAAAAGTTTTGGACCCAGTGGATGAAAAATATATCTCGATTGGAAATATGGTCGCTGAATTTTTGCATATCATTTAGGTAATAATAAACAGTAATAGTAGTCGTAGAAAGATGAAACATAAAATAGGGAATTTTGCATCTTCATTACCCTTGCCTTTTCATCATTTAAGTTTCATTGTCTTTATGACTGTCCTTAATATTGTAAGACGTTGCTTTATACTGCCAGTATGGCACTTACAGTATTGTAAGACAGTTTTCATTTTTGAATTTGAATTTATACAGCGGAAACCACTATAAAAAAGTAGAAATAGATGACACGGGTGTTACATAATCATTTCTTCTTTTATTGAAATTTTCATTGCTTTACATTTCTTGGAAATAACCACATCAGTTTTTTAACAGTACAATTGAATATTCCATTCTTCAGTTTCTCTAATCTTTATATGAACTCCATGATTTTTTTTTTTGGGGGGGGCGGAATACTTTGTCAGTATTTTTTTATTTATTTTCACTCTCTTCAGAAGTTCCTGGAGGACAGCTGCGCCTTCAGGTGGATAATACCTACATCACAAATTTACTGCTAGTGACTGCCTGACAACCAGCTGCAACTTGTGGCCACCAACAGTGTAAGTCATACAAAAATTTTACTCTCACTCTCACAAAATTTCCTCTTTTTTTTTTCTATTGCCGGTCCCCTGTCTTCATCAACCATTTTGTTCGCTTTACTGTCACCTACTTGTTTCACTCTTTGGTCTAAAACATAATTTTTTTTCCTCTTCTCTCAGATGAGACATTCTGTGTATCATTCTATCGAATGTTTTTTTTTTTTTTTTTTTTTTTTTGCTGACTAACAGAACAGACTTCCAGGCACATAATTCGATATCTGCGTTTTTTTCTCTCTGCGGATATTCGTTTTGAAACTCATATCCATTATTTGCTTTAATATTGCCAAAGATCTCTTCAAGTATCCTCATTACAATTTAGCTATACTTGATCGTATTTTGACCACAAGTTATGTTAGCCATGTTTAGTGCTCCGTGAATAATCCTTCCACCCTGTCATTTTTTCCATTTTTTTTTTCTCAGTACCGGACTACTTTACGTCCGAATCCCACAAATTCTGTCACTTTTTTCCTCTTTATGTCATAATTTTTTCCTTGTTTCTGTTTCATAAAGTTTTTTCACATCCCGCTCTTGAGCTTATTAGAATTCCTTTAGGCTTCGGTCATCTAAGTCATCCTTTTATTTCTACATCTCCAATGTCCATATATTGCGTTTCTTTTCTCAATCTTGACTATTGTTTTATTGAATGTAACATCAAAAGAGAGTCAGATCTCAACATTAAATCATTGTGCTCCAGTCACCAGTGTATAAGTTAACTTTTACTTTGGTGATCCTTTGGAACAACCTGTTAGACATCATGACCCTCAGTCATGCCTTGCTTAAACCAGTCAGTCACTAAAAGAGTAAACATGGCATTTAGATCTGGCTCACTTTTCCTCAAAAGTTCTCAGTTGTCCTCCACCCAGTACAGTTCTTGGATTAAACCCATGGCAACTAATAGACTAAATACAGCTGCACCTACTGAAACAAAGCCACTAATAGACTACAGACAGTTTTTCAGCTCTTTTCAACACTCTCTCGAGAAAACGTTTAAAGATTGGTTCTGCTGTATGATAGATTTAATATTCAGTTCTCCCACCGAAAGTTGGTGACTAAGACTAAATACGGCTGAATCTATTCTTTAGAAACGATCAAATAAAAGTTAAAGCGCATGTTAGATGTCATCAGACGGGAGTGCAAACGTTTTTGTGATTAATCTACTTCTGCTCCCACCATTAAGTCTGAGAAATTTGTCTGGTTCTGGAGAGCTGAATTACAATTGTCTCCAAAATATCTTGAGATTGTTGAAAAAAACAGACTATGTCGTTGAGGTGATCCATGACACATTCTTATCCCACACATTGTGCTGAATGGATCTTTCCAGCACGTTAATGGGGTATACTTAGCTGCTCCTGTTGTTCATCTATTACCATAAATCCCAAAAGGTATCCAGGAACTGTACCCCAGTCTTCAGCCGGAGAAAAAAATTACTAGGGGAGCTGCCACAAAACCTTCGAAGAAGTTCCTGGTGGAAAGGGTCACCTTCAGGTGGACAATACTTGTACCAAATTTTGACTACTGGTAACCGACTGACATTCAGATGCAACTTGTGACCACCAACAGCAACCTCATAGTATTCTTTGGCTACCAAAATCTTGTCATCTCCCTGATGGTAAGCATGTACAAGTGAGAGTTTAACCATGCAACAACCAAACATCTCTATATAGTGGTGAATTCCTTTGGCATTACGGACAGCCTGTTGATGTCCCCCACCACTGCCTTATAAAGATTTCAAACTTTTCTGTGGGGCCCAAAACTTGTCTCTAAATGAGCCATGATCTGTTAACTTGACCATGTAGAATGGTGGCCCAAACAGCTATTTCTTCTGGCAAAGGCTTGTCTCATTGAAGGCCATTTATTAGGGAACACTGACTGGCGGAACGAAGTAGAACTGGGGATCCACCTCCTGCAGGAGTTCCTTTAAATTTTCTGAACAAAGCTTCATCACTCTCCTTAATTACCCCCCCAAACACAGCATCCTTCATCATATCAAAACAGCAGATCCCCAGGTCTACTTCGAGTTCCGCCAGCTGGCACGTGAGCAACTTCTCACTAATAAATGGCCTTCAAAGATATGTAAGAGGTGAGCCTTTGCCAGAAGAAATAGCAGCTCCTACCTAGGATTCACCATTCTACATGGTCAAGAAATATAACAGATCATGGCTCACCTGTGGAAACCATAAGCGACTAAACCTTCAAACAGAACCTAATCACTATCCATTCTCCAATATGGTGGATGTGACATCCACCATCCATGAAGTAAGAATATTCTCCAGGTTCTAACTAATGAAGGGATACTTCCAAGCTCCAGTCCACCAACAAGATATCCTGATAAAGGCAAGCATCATGCTTTTCCGAACACACACCTTCAGTTACTTGAAATTTGGCATCCCAAATTCAGAGGCTACCAGCAGCTGATGGATAACATCCAGGTCCACCTACCCTTTTGCATGTGGTACATTGACAGCATGCTCATATTTTTCAGAAACTGAGAGCATCAGGCTTACATCAGGAACATTATTCCTCCTATGGTAGTACAATAGACTTATCATCTGTCCTGAGCCAGGAAATGTCTGACCCAGGAAATCATGAAAGAACTCAAGTAATGTATGGGAATGTCAAAATACTAACTTAGATTCCTTCCCAATTATGCAAAAACTCATGGTCACAATTTATAATGCTCTTACCATAAATTATGGGACATTCAGAGCAATAAAAAATAATGGTCCCACTAAACAGCATGGTTTCTTTGATTGGTAATAATGGCTCCTGACAAAATAGTGTACTTTTGAAAGAGGGTTTCTCATTCTACATTTAGCAACAAGAAACTTGCATGCTTAACCAAGGTTGTGCCTTTTACAATCTTGACAGATCACCAACTTCTTGTCCACGCCTTGTCCACGTCCAAAGCAGGAGGTATGCTCTACTCACCAACAACTCCAACTTCCAGCAGTTGCTAAATTCTGGTGCAGGATTAAACTTATACTTGACAAGAAAACCCCCAAAGTAGACGAATTATCTAGAATAAAATTTAATGGGGTTTAACCTCTAAAAGACTGCAAATAAATTGCTGATGTTCAACAGCAAAATCTGAAACATATCGCACCTCAATAACGGACCTAAAATGGATAGACATCTTTGGTTCCACACGAAGAAAATTCCTCGGTGACACCAGCACAGGCCACCTAAAATTACTAGTGCCAAAATCTCTACTAAATAGTGTTCCAAATCGTCCACAGACCCACCCACCCATCCTTCAGAACAGCAATCAATCTGTCCACGCGGCACTGAACACGTGCCATAACTGACATTTTGTTTTTCGGTGGGTGGTAAACCTGTGTGGCCCAGGCTCTACTTCTACGCCTCGATTTAGCCGCCAAGATCAGCAGCCATCATGGAGCACCCTTGCTACAACGTGGTCGTGAGTTATTTTTCCTTCCGTTGCCTCTTTATTGAAAATCATTCTAATTCTCAGACATAACTTCCTTTAAATCTAATTACTTTCTAATTTATATGTACCACAGATCTGAATATTTCATTTATTTAACATAATTTACTATCCTTTGATTATAATATCATCAATCCATATTATTTTATCTTCTATAAGATTTTCTGATTGATCTTTCCTTTTGCAAACTTTTATGTATTTTTCCCCTTCTATTTCCTTCTGCAGCGCCTCACATCCAATTTTTCTTCTTTTATTACTATTATTATTCAGAAGATGAACCCTATTCATATGGAACAAGCTTACAGGGGCCACTGCCCTGAAATTCAAGCTTCCAAAGAATATGGTGTTCATTAGGAAGAAGTAAGAGGAGATAAAGGGAAATACAGAAAAACAAAGATCTCACTGATTAGAAAAGTAAAAAATAAATTAATAATAGATAAAAATGTATTAAAATGCAAGGAGAAAAGTATTAGGGTATCTTCGCTTGAACTTCTATTTCTCAGCAACTCTTTCCCACTTAATACCTTATCTTACATCAATTTTATCCTCTTCGCTCAGTCGACACTTTCTTATTTTCCACCGCTATTTTAACTTTTCTCTACAGCACTCCAGTTTTCTTTCCTAAAGTCGAGCATTTTGTTAAACTTATCTTCTGTTACCTCGTCTCCTCACTTTCGTTATATTCTCTTTTAGTTGTCTGTGTTTTATATTTCTGTTAACCTGTTAAATCTACTGATTTTCAGACATCTTTTAACGCTCAGGTCCCCAACATTTTTTCTTTTGGTGGCCAACTCTACTCTCCTTTCTTTTTCTTCCTTATCTACTAATTTTCTTTCACTAACATATATCATACTAGGTTTATCTTTGCATAAACTTTAATTTCCTTACCGATCAGTTACCTTCCCATTAACAATTTCGTTTATACCTACTCTTTTTCGTGGTTTATTTGTTATTCTTATTAATCTTATTGGAATTCTTCTTGTACAAGGAGAATTCCAATAAGGAAATTAAAGTTTATACAAAGAAAAATCTTGTGCCATATATGTTAATGAAAAAAAATTAGTAGACAAGGAAGCTAAAGAAAGAAGAGTAGAGTTGGCCACTAAAAGAAAAAATGTTGGGGACCTGGGCGTAAAAAAGGTGTCTGAGAATCAGTAGGTATGACAGGTTAACAGCTTACGAAACTTGCAATCTAGACGTAGTTCTACCATATATCTCATACGTTTTATTTCCTTTTATTTACTGACTCTTGTATACAGTGAACCTTATCCTCACTCTTCCTCTTTCTCTCCTTGACGTTGTCTCTTCTTAAAATAAGTCTTCTTTGAAGCAATCTTTCTCTATTTTTCTAGCCAGGGATTTTTATCCTTTATTATATTTACGGCACTTCTTAAATCTCAGTCGTCTCTTCCCATTCCAATCCCTTTCAGATCATGCATGCCACCACATATTTTCTCTGCGCCATTCATTTCCTTGATCTCCGTCCTCGGCGATAAGTTAGACTCTAAAATCAATCGACATTATTCCTGACCCAGAAGCACTTTGTTTTGGTCGTGCTCTAACTTCCCAGCAACATGTTTGTTGCAATAGCTATCCTTTTACAAGTGTCGGCATTCGTCCTGCAAATTTTAGCGCTCGTTTCCCAAGCAAAATACAATGTGATAACGTTTGAATGCCATGCTGGTATAGGGACTTAGAGCATTTTGGTTTCATCTTTACTGAGAAAATGGACTTTCTTCACAGTTATTTAAACTTGAGGATACAGAGATTTCTGATGTCTACATTAACCAGATTTTGCTTCCTAATTTTAGTTCCTCATTGCACGGGTGGGTATCGTTCTCAGCGAGCACTCTGCTGGTCCCGCTTTCGATTCTCTGACCGGCCAATGAAGAATTAGAGGAATTTATTTCTGGTGATAGAAATTCATTTCTCGTTATAATGTGGTTCGGACTCCACAAGAAGTTGTAGGTCCCGTTGCTAGGTAACCAATTGGAGCTGTTAATCAGCTCAGTGGTCTGGTTAAACTAAGGTATACTTTAGCTTCCTAATATTTCTTGTTATTCTATAGTGATCGTCTTTGTTCTCAGTCTTTTTATATTTTGATAGGGCGACGAGGGAGATTTGATTTTTCTCCTAACCAACATGTCGGAGCGAATTGTTGATTCATTTTGCCTTATGCCAGCATGGGCTATGCTCCTGGATCAGCCCTTATTTTGCTTTCCAGGGATATGCTTTGCCTTGTATCCTTTTTCTTACATTATGCCATTTATTTTTTTGTTCTATCCGTCCATACTGTTTCTACTCTGCATTTCTTTCTACTTAATTATAATTAATTAAAATAGGAAAGCTGGGTATTGTTTTTGTAGAGTTGCCTCATGAGTATCACAGAAGTATTAATATGTACGTGTTAAATGTAATAACAACTTAGCATTGTGGAAGCTTTTTGGCAATAAAGAAGATATATTAAGTAAGTAATTGGATTATGGCAGCAGATTCACATGTACATACATACATACATTATATATATATATATATATATATATATATATATATATATATATATATATATATATATATATATATATATATATATATATATATATATATATATATATATATATATATATACAATACAATATATACTATATAAATACATCGACGGGGTAATGTATGGAATCGTAATCACAACATGAGCCACTATATCATATATATATATATATATATATATATAGGGAATATATTATATATATATATATATATATATATATATATATATATATATATATATATATATATATATGTATATATATATATATATATATATATATATATATATATATATATATATATATATATATATATATATATATATATATATATATATATATTAGTGCGTGCGTGTGATGAGACACAGTAAAGAAAACCACATGAAAAATACATTATGAGAATTATCGATGCGGTCCCTAAAAGAAAACATTCCTGGAACATTATTTGTGACAGATCACGGAGAGAGTCTGAACTAGACGCTTATTTTGAGAGTAGTATCCATGTACCAAGATAAGAGGTTACGAGGTAATTCAACCAGTAGACCCCGCCACCCTCAGGGCCAAAGTGCAACAAATTCTGGAAAAGCTGTGACGACATGAAGCAAATCCATTGCAAAAGTACTGTCATGAGAATGAATGATCTAAGGTCGACCTTGTCTACAGTCTCCTTTGAAATGAAGGTGTAGATGGCAAAAAAAAAACTTGCAAGCTGCAAAAGATTGCAAGCGGGCTGTACCTCAACCGGCAAGCCCCGGGTCAAATGAGTTGAACACCAGCGGTTTAGCTGGTTTCACTGCAAAGACTGTCAGGAGAACAGAACTAAAGCCTTGATCTTTTTACAGCACAACCGGGGACAGGAAAACGATTGTAACAGCCCTACTCATACAAGCAAGAATTAAAAACGAAAGGATTAATTAGAAAATGAAAGGATTCTATGAGAAGCGACTAAGCGCTACTGGTTTTATAACAAGGTAACTTTTACACGCACTTACATAAACTCGCAATGATGAATAGGGCTGCTGCGATGCACTACTTAACGAAATCTCGCCAAAAAATGATGGCCCTCTACTGAAAGTTAAGCTCATGCATGCACCTACTGTACCTGCGTCTAGCGAAAAATCAAGCACAGTTATCTTTCGCTTTTCCATTCAATCCTGTAGAAAAGGATTGAACTAAATGGTCTCTCAGTTCTTATATAAATGCCTTGGTTATACATGGCGACATGAACAGACAAGAAAGTTATCATAACTGACGTTGTATTCTAATGATGCTGAAATCGAAAATGTCTCAAGTGAGTAAATGAAATCCATGAATTTTCTAATACTGTAAACGGAAAATTGTTTTTAATTACAAGTAAAATGAGTGTGTTTAGATTCATCCTAAAATTTGTTTAATCTATATTTTTATGGATATACACTGACTTTTTGCATTGCATGTAGAAAACTACACGCGATTCCAATTCCGGTCCAGCCTCTTACTCGTTGACCGTCAAACAATGACTCTTACTTAGCCAGAAAAGTTAGATTCTACCCAGACACGGCAGGACATTGATAGATGCTTAAAAACTAAGAGTTTTGAGGTATTATGAAAGAATATCAATTGTCATTTAAGATCCCTCAGTTTCTTTCTAAACTATATTTATGAATGACCTGAAGATCACGTTGGTCAGATGATATCAATTCTTACCAGTATTATTTCATAATTTAGGATATTAAAATTGTTATGGTGAGGGTTATTTTTTAATGTAGTTTAAGAAAGTTGAACGTTCCAATCTTCTTAATTGAATACGAGATCTAATATCAAGTAAAGCAAACCTTAGATTGTGATAAATAGTTATAAATATTCTTATACTTGTTGCTGTTATCTGGAATATTATATATATATATATATATATATATATATATATATATATATATATATATATATATATGTGTGTGTGTGTGTGTGTGTGTGTGTGTGTGTGTGTGTGTGTGTGTGTGTCCATATTCGGCAGTGGTATGGGAATATTGACAGCAAATAAATAATAATATCACTGCGTGCTTGTCCTAAGGAAAACACACGGCTTATTTTGTTTATAAAAAAAAAGATAAGAAACAGGAGAAGGATTTCATACTTTAGTCATCCCGTATGTTATAATCTTTCATCAAAAAATCAAGATAAAACACAAATATAACAAAATAAGCAAACTGGTTAAATATTTCGTTTGCTGTATAACACGGAGAAGCTTTTTGTTTATAATATAAATTTCTAACCCACTTTCAGTGAAAAGGACATCGGTAACTTAGTATTGCGTAAAGTACAACTCAGAATAATTTTCTTTGTCAATTCGGCATAAAAAAGAAAAAAAAATCATATGTAATCAAGTCCGAAATTTAAATTCGCTCACATTTGCATGAATTTTCGTCACTGGGATGAAAAAGTATGAATACCCTCTATAGCCAAATACCGGAATATATTAATCATAAGGCAAATGAAAATAATTTTTTCTCGCTCTGTGTGCATGTAAATTACTCATGCGTGAATTGAAACGTTGATAGGAAATATTCTTATAACTATACAGATGCAATTATAGGGTTCGCTCGTTTTCGTCTAAATGGGAAACAAATTTACACTATATATATTAGTATATATCACTATATATATATATATATATATATATATATATATATATATATATATATATATATATATATATATATATATATATATATATATACACACACACACACACACACATATATATATATATATATATATATATATATATATATATATATATATATATATATATATATATATGATTATAATCACTTTGACACGTGTCTTATGTGTCTCTCATTACCTCTGAGAAATAAAAATTAAAGACTGACCGTCAGTCCTGACTGATGTCGGATTATTTCTAAGTAATTATCATATGCTAGGAAAACAATACAAACAAACAATACCAACCGCTGGAATCACAACCAAGAGGGACGCTAGTCAATGAAGAAGTGACATCCAGACTATCCATGATAGTCTGGATCTTGAAATCTTTCAGCTGACATGGACTGGGGCTCAGCGCACCTACAGTAGCTACGATAGGCCGTAAGGACAGACAGTTTTTCGCTCTTTAGGGGTCCGGGAGAAGTAGGGAAGGTTAGGTGTTTTGCCTGGGATCTTGCTGAGTATATCTTTTCATAACTCTCCACTTGAAAGTCAAGTTGCAATATCTCAATTTTTTATTGAAGGAATTTTGTACCGAACTTTATTCCAACCAATTATATTTACTACGATCATATGGCATTCTTAATGCTCTGTTATTATAATCAATTTCATCCATGACAATAATGGAGTCTACTTTATCTGCTTTCATTATTTGGATATCAGCATTCTTAGATAATGCATCCAAGTCTTTCTCTTATCTCAAAGGAATACGGAAATTGTTCTTACTCATTTCACAGGCAAGATTGGACCCTTTTAACACATCCAGTATATCTTGTGGGTTATAATATAATATTTAAAAACACTGATAAACGTTAAGCTTTTAATACGAAAATCTTTGTCAAGACCGAAATTAATTTCAAAATTAAATTTAGTACTTTTGAATGAGTGCTGTCAATTCGGGAAAATGAAAGGTTCAAGGCCTGATTAATCTGACCTACTTTAACCCAACAAGAAGACTGACAAAGTCTGCCAAGTTTCAACTGATTTTAGAACGTTCATTCGTTGATATAGCAGACACTAGACGAATTTCAATGCGATTTTAAAACTTACGTTCGTACAAAAATTGGTTATTTTAGTACGATGTTTCTTATTTTACTCTATTGCAAATTCACTGGACGTTACATAAAACAGTGAGATAAAAAATTAACCATGATACTCTACCAAAGATCACGGTTATAAAGAGTGGTTGAAAAACCTAATTCAATACTCCCGTGTGTATTTGTTAAAAGAGTTTAAATTTGTCCCAAAAGACTTTCCCTAATGTTTATTGAATATTTTATGAAAGAAGGAAAGTTCCGCGGCAAGATAATTGTGCTAATCAAGTAAGCAATTGTTTGTTTTCATTTTAAAGTTGACATGCGTAGGCCTAATATTGTTTTTCCCTGTTTCCATAAATGTTTCATACTGATTTCTTGTCATTTCAAGAATGACTCTTTTATGAAGTGTTGCAACGAGTGAACATCCATAGTATACTAGTGTTCCTGTGTTTCATTTGTGTTGACTAGTCTAATTCCATTTAAAAACTGGCTTACTGTACACGGGACGTAGGCAATAAATAAAATACATAAGTAGTCTAATATTTTATTATCAGAAAGTAGAATATTATTTTGTTCTCATTTGAAATAAATGAATTATTAATATGATGCATAATCATGAATAAGACTCATTATAGGCCTGTTTTTGTTTTACATTATTTCACCATAATTAATATTTATTCTCATTTAACAACTGACTTTTATATATAGTTTATAACCAAGAATAACCATACACAGGCTTAATCTAATACGATAGCCTTTGGATTTAATTGCCCAAGCAAAGCCTCATTCATATAGTTTTCAATAAAATCTACAAAACATTCAAGAATGATGCTGCCACTTTCAACCATTATTATACACAATTATTTTCCTTGCGGAAAAACTGCAAAATTATAAATATATGTTATTCTGACATCCGTATCAATCATTAAAAAAAAAACAAGTAAAACCGATACATCATTAATTTATGTATAAAAACATTTAAATTTAAAACCACGCAACACTCTGTTCTTGACTATAGTACATTCACATCAGCCGTGCATTTGGTGCCTACCGCCGTCCCTTACGAAGCTCCTGATTGGCTAGTGGTCAGCCAATCACAGCGCTGGAAAATGGCCAGTCTGCAGTCTCTCTCAAAGCTGCAGAGAGTGAACATCTCCGCTCCGACACCTGAGGAACATGTCTTTCAAAAGTTATAACTTTCATTACACCCCAGTTTTACCCAAACAATAGTAGTTTCCCAATTTCATCACTAAACATGTCAAGCCAATGGTTGAATGATTATAATGATATATAAATTATTTACTTCAATAAACTTAATGGTAAGATATTTGGTAGAGAAATAAAAAAGAAATTTTTAAAGATAAAATGTATTCTTTCATTCCTTACATGGCATCGCAGTGCATTCATCATTTATCGTCTTGTGTCTCATAAAATTTCGTAGCTTAAATGTCATGGATGGCAAAGCTACCTAAAAAGTATAGGTAGGGCTATCAATATGAAAATAACAAGCAAGCGATTAAGAATATTAAAATGTGTGGGGATGCACGCAGACTATAGCCTATCCCGGGCAACCAGCCAGCTTTTACACATTCCTTACTTCTAGAGGAATCTCTTGCTTTCGCTTGTTGTTATTTGGGGCCACACTTGAATGACGCTTGTATGTCAGATCTTGCATTCTAGTTCAATAAACGAGCCTAGGATTATGTAATGACTCGTCTACGGCCGTCCGAATAAAGAGTAACTTCTCTGCACGGATACGACCAGCTGCACTTGACAGTGCGGTAGTGCTCTATCAAGGGCCGTGATACGGAACACAATTAAAATGAGTAATTAAAGACTACATACATAAGTAGATACATAGAAAAGTATGGTATGTGTATGTAACTTTTTTTGTAGGGGGTCGAGGAGGTTCACAATATTAGTAGTGTAGCTGATTGCAGATCGCAAAAAGATAAAATTAAACAGTTCGAACACTGACCTACGGAAATCTATGCATCCAATTCCTTTCATAGGGATTTTATTAACAAATACAAAACGAAATAATTACGCAACAAACTCTGCTGTAGATTTCATTTGTGACCAATTTTAATAACAAAAATAATATATTTGTGAGAGATGCGCAACCATCATGCAAATGAATATCTAATGCACGGACGAACTTATTGGCGGGAACTCGCTCGACATCTCTACGTGGTGACAACACTGCACTCAACTTTTTGGCTGTTTTAGGTAAGTTTCAGTTGTTGTTCAGAAATCCTATTAAATGAGAAATACACATTTAAAATAAATATAGAATAGTGAACTATAGTACATATGAATAACAACTTTACTCACTACTGACAGGCATGTTTGAGAGAAGTCTGCTGGAGCGAGCGTTCCGAGTATAGGACTACTTGAATTCGTTTCATAATTGTTGGTAAGTTTCTTTGTTTTTACAGTTCGATTTAGATTAGAAATACATCAGCTTAGTAATGTTGGAACAGTGAGGATTAGGGTAACTGCATAACTTTTGTGCAGTATATATTATGTGTAATATTATAACGTGATTAGCTGCTAAAACTTTATTATTAGGTCTAACGTTGCTGTCTGGATCCTGTTTGTATTTAGTCTGGGTTCATCTTTGAATGAAGCTTTTGGATAAGTACAAAGGCCACACGAGCATACATTAGGCACATGTAGTACAAACTGTAGACTTAGGATGCATACGAGGAATGTTTGTATTTGTCAGTGTGATCCAGCAGAACTCCCAAGTAGCTTAACCTCATTTATTGATAGACTATCTGTGTGTCTATTTTGACTCATGGCCTTAGTTTGGGGAATGCAAATAAAAAAAGTGAAAATCATGACAATATTGTCGTTATGCATTGTTTAGTTATGTTACTCATTGTTGACAGGTGTATGGTGTCAGGATGGCAAAGAATGGGACCTCTGTAGACCTACATCAACGTCATCCAAAGAGACTACGAAGTCAAGCAAAGAACATCATCTTCAGTGTCAACAATTATCTTCATAGGCAACAGCACATGTGCATGTCAGCGTCAGAAGTGGATGAGGAGACAGCCAATGTGGTGTGTGTGTGTGTAAGAACAGTTAAATCCATCAAACAACAGGCAGTTAAATGTTATCCTCTTCCTATCACGTCACCTTCACTACGTGCCGCACCACCTTCGATTTTCACGAAGCTTGATCAGTTTGAGAAGGAAGCAATAGGAAAAGACGAAGGTGAGCTACCGACATTGGATAACTTGCTTCCTAAGGTGAAAGAAGCTCCTGTAAATTTTCAAGGTGGAAGGACAACATTATGGAAAGTAATTAGAGAGCTTGGATTTAGGTTTAAGAATTGTTCAAGTGGAAGGAGAATATTAATGGAACGCCAAGACATCGTTGTGAGTCGAAATAAGTATTTAAGACTAATTGAAAAGAACAGGAAACAGAGAAAATCCAAGACCTAAAGTTCTTGAATGAAGCATGGCTCAATCAAAGGGACAGTGTGACAAGGTGTTGGACCACAGGTGACGGTGCGGTAGGACCTAAGGTAAAGTCTGGGAAAGGACGCTTCATCATCTTACATGTAGGAAGCAGAAATGGCTTTATCCCTAATGCTCTGCTCATGTTTAAGTCACGGAATGGATGTAAAGGGGACTACCTTGATGCCATGAATCACGAAAATTTCAAAGAATGGTTTGAGGAACAGCTTTTGCCAAATATACCGCAGAAATCACTCATAATTATGGACATGCAAGTTATCATTCAAAGGTAGTCAATAAAGTACCTGCATACAACAACAGAAAAATTTAAATTATTAATTGCTTGTGTGAAAACGAAATTGAACATGACCCAGATCTCACAAAATCAGAACTAATGGACATAGTGAAAAACATAAAGAAAAACAAAGATACATAATTGATGAAATTGCTCGTACCTATGGACATGAAAATTTGAGGTTGCTCTCTTATCGTTGTGAATTTAACCCTATAGAGCTAATTTAGGCCATAGTTAAAAGCCAAGTTAAAAAAGATAACTCAAATGAACACCAGACATCAAAGAAAGTCGAAGACTTGGCAAGAAATAGCACTGAAAAAGTTACTGAGGGTGATTGGCGAAAGTGCATGGAGCATACGTTGAAAATAGAAGATATTTATAGACGAAATGATATAGCTCGAGAACACATGATTGAGGAACTGGTTATAAGACTTGATGACTCTGATAACAGCAGTGATGATAATTTGATGTAGCTTGTGTTCCATTTTAATATTACATTCTTTCAATGACAGTAACCTTCATTCTTATATGAATTTGCCTTCATTTATATGTTCGTGTATGGGTAATTGTTTGGCATAGTCACGGAAAAGAAATGTTAACACGGAATTATACAGAATGTCTCAGGTTTATGTTGGAATGTATAATATTGTACATAATACCGTTTTTCAAAGTGCAAAGTTGCCAATTTATCAACCACTATTGTGTGTTGAAGGAAGTGTTTGCTTAGGAAAACAAATATTTTGGTTTATGCATTATCATAGTGTTGACGTACAATTCTGAAATAAAAATACAATTTGTTTGAATTGAGTTTTATATGATAACCTTACTTTTACACATCTGTGCAGACTCCTGCCTAAGGACGAGTTTAAAGAGTTAAAGCTTCAGGCCTGACTCCGCCTAAATTCAAAGGGGTTGGGGTTAGTGAGGAAACGGGCCCTGATAGAGTGCTACCGCACTGTTAAGTGCAGCTGGTCATACCCATGTAGAGAAGTTACCTCTTTATTTGGACTGCCATAGACGAGTCATTACATAATCCTAGGCTCATTTATTGAACTAGAATGCAAGATCTGACATACAAGCATCGTTCAAGTATGGCCCCAAA
>NC_089769.1:29104622-29107122 GCF_040412425.1 Macrobrachium rosenbergii
CACTGCCCTCAGTTTTTATATATATATATATATATATATATATATATATATATATATATATATATATATATATATATATATATATATATATATATATATATATATATATATATATATATATATATGCATGTATGTATGTATGTATATATATATATATATATATATATATATATATATATATATATATATATATATATATATATATATATATATATATATATATATATATATATATATATATATATATATATATATATATGTGTGTGTGTGTGTGTGTGTGTGTGTGTGTGTGTGTGTGTGTGTGTGTGTGTGTGTGTAAAATATATATGCTTTTGAGGCAAAGTTTTTCTTGTAAGCAAATTTCGTTGAATTCAATGGCTTTTTGGTTGTTGATCAACTTTTCCTTAGTTTCACAGTACTTTCTAAATCTTCTACGTTCTTCAAGGTGTTACTGATGGATAAAGAAACGAAGATTAACTCTTTGTTCCATTTAGGGAACACAACACCACAGCTGTTCCGTCACTTGTGGCCTCTTCAAAGTGTACTGCATTTTCTTTGCGTAGCCGTGTTCTCTTACATGGTGCGGACGGATTGTAGCGTCCAAAAACATTAACAATAAATGTATTTTAATACAATACAATCAAATTAAAGTACAAAAATTATTTTAGCTGTATTTAAGTTGTACAGTACAAACATAATACATTACAAAAAGTTTACAATAATCAACAATTTTTAGATGAACTATAATGTAAACAAAACCCACGTGTGCTAGTTCTTTGGCAACAAACGAAAATTAAAATAGGGGTGTGGGGATACGGACTACGGGGAAACGATGAAGGGTAAGGAACAGAGGTGGGGCGGGGCTAGGGTTGAGAGAAAGAGATAGTGCAGGACAGAGAGAGAGAGAGAGAGAAAGAGAGAGAAGGAGAGAGAGAGAGAGAGAGAGAGAGAGGGAGACATGATTCAAGAAATGTTGCTGGCATTATTTGAGCTATATTCGCTCTTCCGGTGTTGACACAGGAAGAGCAAATGACTCGAATAATGACAACAACATTTCTTGAATCACGTCTCTCTCTCGCTGGTTCCTTATGTTGGATTGTTCTGGGTTGGACAATCTGCTTCCGGTTCTGAAGCTAACTCCTCTATGGGCGTCTATGCGTACCCTCAGCACTTTTTTTGATACATTCAACGTAAGCCACCTGGTTACACCTGGGGCACGTATACTTGTAAACGACGTTGGATGTAAACAACGGACTAACTTTGTCCTTGAGCTTGAAAAAGGGCCCGATGGTGCAAGGATTTTTTGGGATTAATTTTAGATTCAAGGCTGGCAGTTCTCTCGGAAATAAATTTAGAAATTTTTTCCTATAGGTAAGGGAACGTTGCAAACATTTTCATTTTTTATACAGTGTGGATGGCCGTGGGTTCTTCCATTTTTTTTTTTTTTCATTCAAAAGCCTGCTTAAAGTTCTGAAAAAGAGTTTTCGAGGAAATCGTTCCCTTACCTATATGAAGTTAAAAGTTAAGTATACCTTAGTTTTACCAGACCACTGAGCTGATTAACAGCTCTCCTAGGGCTGGCCCGAAGGATTAGACTTATTTAACGTGGCTAAGAACCAATTGGTTATTTAGCAACAGGACCTACAGCTTATTGTGGAATCCGAACCACATTATAGCGAGAAATGAATTACTAACAACAGAAATAAATTCCTCTAACTCTTCATTAGCCGGCCGGAGAGTCGAACTCGGGCCTAACGAGTGCAAGGCCACAACTCTACCGACTCGCCCAAGGAAGAGCTTTACCTATATGAAAATCATTTTAGGAAAAAATGTCTACATTTATTTTAGAGAGAGCTGCCTGCCTTGAATCTAAAATTAATCCCAAAAAATCCTTGCACCATCGGGTCCTTTTTCAAGCTCAAGGACAAAGCTAGTCAGTTGTTTACATTCAACATCGTTTACAAGTATACTTGCCCCAGGTGTAACCAGGGGACTTACGTTGGATGTACCAAAAGACTGCTTAGGGTACGCATAGGCACCCATAGAGGAGTTAGCTTCAGAACAGGAAGCAGATTGTCCTACCCAGAACAACCCAACATAAGGAACCATTCCTAATTATGCAAAACATCCGTAGACAACAAAGATTTTCGAATAATAGGACAAACACAGAGAGACAGTGACTTAACACCTTTAGAGTCCATAATGATAAAATTAACCGGTCCATCATTAAACACCCAAACATCATCTCCCCAACTGTTTATTGCTAAATGGCCCTGTTTGCCTTATCATTACCTTGTGTTTTTCCTTTTTGTCTATTTTTTTTTTTTATTATGTATTTTTCTCTCCCTGTTTCAGTAGTTTCGTTTTAGCTCCCGTCTGGGTAGGTCCTTCTTTTGGTGTCATGGTGTCTCAATTAGATAATACTATAGTGTTATTAATTAGTTATTATATTAAATGTTTTTATGAATAATTATTGTGAGTCAACTCACTGTATTTCACT
>NC_089769.1:29112122-29117122 GCF_040412425.1 Macrobrachium rosenbergii
GAGTCGGTGATACATCACCTTAAAAGTATTACAGGAAATTTATGTGGAGATGGCTTTCCATTTTTGGTCTTTTTCTCTTCCTCGTATTTTCCAGCGGAACAAAATGCTCGCAGCCGAAATAGAATGAGTAATGGCATCGTTGCAAGTAGAAAGGAGGACGACGCAGGTTGCAATATTACTTGGAGAATATGTGTGGAGAGCATGAGGCTAGAGCTTCCTCTCACCTCATCACTTTATGTAGAAGTGCGTTTTTCGTTTATTCCAAATAAAGAAAAAGTCTATTTATACCCAACGCCGCCACAAAACAATTCCCGACCAATTAATATTCTTCATTTCAGATCCAAAACAAACACAAATATTTTCAATTTATTGTTTCGCTTGGGCCCAAATTTTTGTGAAACACTTCTCTGTTTGCCAAAATGTTCATTATTTCTTTCTCTAAATAATTTCCTCAAAAATAATTATAATGTGGTCTGAGCTTACGGATGTCATGAAAATTTAAATCTTGCTCAGCTATATTTTAATCCTATTTAAGTTTCGATTGTTTGCATAGCCTATGTTCTACCAATTAACATAAGATGTAATATTCTGGTTCTTAAAAGAAAATAATTAAAAGGCCAGGCTTAGGTTAACGAATCTAGACTATACGCAATGCTAATTTTTGTAAAGAACTTTAGAAATATTTTGCTCTAGGAATAGAATTAAAAATAAGCCAAAATGAGGTTTGGATCTATAAGAACTCGGCTTAGAGTGGAGATGGAATAACGATGATTAAACCCCACTTCTGATATTGACGAGCTTTTCTCAGAAGTTAACCAGACCCTAAGAAGTAAATCCTTCGTATGTAGGTGAAAATCAGGCTATATAAATTTCGATTCTGTGTTTAAAGCAGATCGGGAATTGCCCTGAAATGTTCAGAAGGCTGGGAAGAACCTCATTCTAAATGCAAAAGAATAAAGCTTCGCATCTAAAGGTTTATTTGTAAGTAAGAAATGGATATATGGCGGCGATAGATAATCTAATCTTTTTGTTATTGTTACAGTGATTAATAGCAATAATATTAATATTATTATTATCATTATCATTATTACTACCATTACTACTACTAATACTGAAGAAAATAACCTCGAAGCCATCCGAATTCTGTGGAAATGAACTCCGAGCAAAGTTTTTTCTAAGCAGGCGATTTCAGCGGAAGAGAAAGCCGTGATACAATGGGAAATAAGCATCTGCTACCAACCCCAGCTGAAACATGATCTCGATAACGTGATTCTTGGGTAAAGTTGGATTGAGTGAATGGACGCGATAAATCCGTCCATGGGAAAGTTAACAAAGAAAACACGACTTCGAGGCCAGTCCTATATATATATATATATATATATATATATATATATATATATATATATATATAGAGAGAGAGAGAGAGAGAGAGAGAGAGAGAGAGAGAGAGAGCTCAACAAGGGTAAACACGACCTCGATCGTGGAAAGAAAAGGGGAGAGATTAGGTACAAAACTAAGATTAAAGGGAGAACAAATGATAATGCTTCCGACCGGTTTGAATTTATATTACTATTAAAGGTATTATAGTGAAAATATTTTGAAATCTCGCTGCGTACTTAAAAACTGCTTAGATAGAAGATTATTTATACAACTCTGATGGGTTGAAGTTAGCAGATAAGGACCGCCAAATTAGTAATAAAAGTCGTGCTTCTGTCATATGAAAATGACTTTTGACAGTGAAAACAACGAATCGCCAAAGTTTGGTGATTATTCTGATTGCCGTTTCACATGTATTTAGAAAATAATAATATACGTATATCCTTTAGAGTATTTCTTGTTCCTTCAATTAAGGCGAAAGTCAGCAACGTCACACACCTTACAGAAAACGAGAAAAATTCATAGAAAGAATAAAATAGGATATGTTAGGATCTGATCATACGGACGATTCCACCAAAAGCTTCGTAGGTACGCTGAGCAGGACAAAGGAAGCCAACATGCAAAACAAAGAGTAATCTAATCTGTCTTCAAAAACGGCAAAAAGACAAAATTGACTATAACGGCTGACATTGAAACTAATTGCAAATGCCATCGCCTTCAAACCATGGAAAACAGGCTCTTTGATAAGAGTCACCTGCTGTGCTTTTTGCGAGTGAAGCATTCAAGCTGTAAATGCCTTCATGTCAATGGGACAACGAAATTATAACAGAGGCTGGGTGTTGTCATCAGGAAGTTTAATAAGATTCTTAATAAATCTTTCGGTATCACAGTTATTTCTAGCCTGTCTGACCTTTTACTAAACTAGACCAAAAAAAAAAAGTCGCTTGTTAATATGATATGAGTTAATAATGAATAATAAGTTATTAATCAGTAGCTGCTAGAATCTAGATTCTCATACAACTGCTGTCAAGATTCCTTCATACTCTTTTAAATGTCATAAAAAGGCGTCGGCTAATGATTATTGGACATTGTTTGCGTACCAATAAGACTAACTGGAACAGGCTTCTAACTCTGAATTGACGAGTCGTTGAGAGCATGAAAAAAGAGATAATTTTTTTTTTTTTTATAAAGGTTTAAAGGGTCGCTCATGAGTGGCACCATGCCAAAGAAGCTGAGCATATGCATATGTTCAGCTCCCAAAGCTCCCTAACCAAGCTAAGATCAGGGAAGAACCAGTGGCAGTGGTTGCTGATGAATCAGCAGGTAGACCGACCTATAAGACAGTGTCAGCCATAGATCTAATGAACATATAACCTCTTCCATCACACAAAAAAATGTTATTATAAATCTGAAAAAAATAGAACCATAATAGAAAGAAACGGTAGTATGTAAAGATTCTACCAAACTTAAGCGACCTCCTTTCAGAATTTTCTAGTTCAAATAGCCAGCAAAAATCATCGTATAGGACAAAGAGAAGAACATGAGAGTCTTAAAATCTTGAACAGATAAGGACAAAATTCAGATTTCTCTCTCTCTTCTCTCTCTCTCTCTCTCTCTCTCTCTCTCTCTCTCTCTCTCTCTGCAGAAACATGCAAATGATATGGAAATGTCTTCCAGGATTTTTTTTTTCTGTGAGATAATAAATTTCACTAAGGGTACGATAATGCTGTCGCCTCTCCGAAAGAATGAAAATGAACAAGAGGAAGTTTCTTCTTTAGGGAGTGACATCACACAGATGGAGGCTCCTGGAAAGCTCATTTACCCTTCCTCACAACTGCCCCCCCCCCACCCCAACCATAGAATAGAATTTGTAATTTTTGATATTTAGTAAAATGCTTAATTAAAAAATTCTGTGGTGGTTAAATTTCTTCAAAATGCTTAAATTCATACCGTTGTAAATAAATAAAATTTAGGTTGGAGAACGTTTTAAACAAATTTGCCATGCTGAGAACACGTAATTCATCGATTTTTTCCTTTTATCCCTTGGGCTTGTTTGAGTTCTTTTATATTAACATAAGGGAAACATAAGGGTCCAGAAGCATCAGATATGCATCTCCTAGACCTTTTCTTACTTTTATATTCTAGCTTATTTCTGTTCTAGCTGTTCTTGATGTTTCCTGTATATGAATTATTTTCGATTTATGTGACTATCCCGCAGTTATAAGAAGAAAGAAACTATAGAACCGATGGATTCAGAAGTTAACAAAGATGGTGGCAAATGAATTGCAAAGCAATTAGTGTAATAGATATTGCAAATTATTCAAAGAAAACAAAATATACTCCACGTAAACGGGGCATTTATTCAATGGGCAATGGTGGAGTCTAGGTCTAGTATCTAGTCTCCTGCACTCATCATTGCAGACGTCTCATCTATAAAAACACCAAGCAACATCATATTCCATCAGTAATTGTCTGTTACCATCGCCGTTTCATTTGTAGTTTATGCAAAGCAAAAAAAAAAAAAAAAAAAAAAAAAGGATGTTATCTGGTCACAATGAAAAACTGGTTTTTACTAGTTTCCTGAGCCTAAACAACATTTTTCATTTTTATATTTCAGATTTAACTTTTGTTTAATTTTCCCTTTAAATTCAAACAGCAGAAATAAAGGTTGTATGAGTTTGTGTTTGTTTTGAATTGAAAGGAAATGTGTTTTTACAGAAACTGAAAAATTGCAATAAAAATGAAACACGTAATGATATATTAGAGAAATGAATCAGTAACGAAACGTGAAGGAAACCTGTTCCAGTTTTCAAAATACAGTGGAACATCATCTACCTTTGACCGCTGAACCCAAGGAACAGACACAAAAGGAACTCAGAGTGTGGGAGCTCTCGATTCAGCCTCGGCTGAATAATATGGCCCCTGATTAGGAATTAATCGAGCGGAAACAAAGGTGCTATTCATTCGGGCATAAAACTGCCAAGACGCACTGGATTGAAAAATGATTGATTACGAACAAAAAGAAAGAGGCTAGAAATAACTGATAAAAAACTGGAGGGTCCTTGAATATGAGGGAGGTTACAAATACTGAGTTAGGTAAAACCAGAAAGCTCAGTCCAGTGCTTAATTCGAGAATCTTTTTACGAACGCTTAGTCTGCATCATTCTAAAATTCTTCTGATTGATAAAACTTACTAAGAATAAGCCTAAAAGGCCATTTTTATAACTAAAAAAATTTAAATTGTTTTTATTTAATTGTTGAATCAAACGTTTTAAAAAATCTGTATAATTGCCACGTGTAACGAGGCCATGCAATTATTATATATTGATTTAGATCAATTTCGCCTCTGCCTTTGATCTCGTCAATGTTTGATTGTGGGCATGTACAACAAGTCTTTGCCTCGAAAAATGACGATTCACTCGGTGCGGAGATCTGAGGGAAATTACCTTTTTCCTTAATTCACTAGTATTTGCGTGGGCAGCCTCAACTGTGCTTTATCCATGATTGCACTGATCTTGAATCATTCAAGAAATTGTTGTTATAAGCTACGAGGACAATGTGTTTTCCTCTTTTTTGTCGATACTACTTGTTATCAACTTTTCATCACCGTGAGGCGTGCTAAC